>NC_054705.1:23962633-24082633 GCF_016097555.1 Gigantopelta aegis
TAAAAGATCCCTTGCTACTCATGGACAAAATGTAGCGGGTTTCCTCTCTAAAACTGTCAGACTTATGTTTTTCATCCAATAACCGATGATTAATAAATCAATGTCCTCTAGTGGTGTCGCTAAACACAAACAAACTTTGACGGTCAGTGTGCATACCATAACAAATTTATTCTGCTGCTTAAGACGGGCACGCGTCGGTATGTCTTTTGCAGTTCACCTGGTTTCATAAACACTGAGAGGCGTAATAAAATGCCTTTGGATGAGGTCCGACAGTTGTAAGATGGCTATCAATAAAGGAAAAAGAAATAAAGAAATACTTTATTTAACGACGCACTCAACACATTTTATTTACGGTTATATGGCGTCAGACATATGGTTAAGGACCACACAGATTTTTTAGAGGAAACCCGCTGTTGCCACTTCATGGGCTACTCTTTCCAATTAGCAGCAAGGGATCTTTTATTTGCGCTTTCCACAGGCAGGATAGCACAAACCATGGCCTTTGTTGAACCAGTTATGGATCACTGGTCGGTGCAAGTGGTTTACACCTACCCATTGAGCCTTGCGGGGCACTCACTCTGGGTTTGGAGTCGGTATCTGGATTAAAAACCCCATGCCTCGACTGGGATTTGAACCCAGTACCTACCAGCCTGTAGACCGATGACCTAACCACGACGCCACCGAGGCCTGTATATCAATAAAGGTTTACAGATTGAATAGAAAGCTATTGATCGTGCATCCTTTGTACTAAACGATGGAATGAATGGCTGAATGACGGCAACAAAGAAAACGTCGACAATGTGTTAAAGAAATACAAAGGAATGAAAATCATCACACACGCATTTTGTCTGGCGACCAAACAGTCAGCAAACAGTTACAGTCCTTCCCCACGAGAAATCTGTTAACGGCTATTATTTTGGGTGTCAAGTGAATACAAAAAAACCCAACAACACAATAGACGTTATACAATGAAGCCAAAACCAACACCAACGTCAGACTTACACCTGGCCTGTACATTAATATTGTTATTATTAATTGTTGTTGTTATAGACCGTGGGCCCACTATACCCCCCCCCCCCCCCCCCCCCCCCCCCCGGGATTTTTCAAGATGATTATATCTTTGAAGCCTATCCATAGACATATTCAAATCAGCTTGTCTGCAGGCAATCTGTTGGTGGGTGTGCCCGTAGAGCACGTTTGAGTGTAGGCACCATATTTATTTTTAACAGGGAAAATTTCAGATCAAGGTGAATATTTGAAAATAATTCTGGACTATATCACTGCTTTTACTTTAAAGCTGAGTTACTAGTGAATGTATTCCACCAAAAAATAATACTTTTTTGGCATCTGACTAAGTATAGTGAGTCAATGAATTTGAAATGCCCTGAGTATTACAAACACAGTATATGAAAAAACTGCATGGCAATGTTGAAGTTAACATTCAGACATATTTTGAACAGGTTTAAGACCAAATTATGAAATCTATTCATGCTAAATTATATGTTCATAACAACAAACCACAAAGCAATGCAATATATGTGGTATGGATATAGTACCGGGGTATACTCACCAGCAAAAGTTACACAGTTCCCGATATATGTAATGCACATGTATATATATATACATACCGTACTTAAAACATTCTGAAACGTTTATTATTGTATTGTATTTAATATCTGAAGGCAGCATTATTTAAATATGGTGCAGTACATGCTGTCTAAACCATTTACATGGATATTTTGAATATTTTTATATTAAACACAAGTTTTACAAACGTAAAAAGTGAATTTACATACCATTCTATGCAAGTCTGCATTACATATACAATTCACCTAACTCACAACAGTTCATCTTACAATAGCCAATTTTTGTTTGCTTTTTGTAATATTTCAGAAGTGCAATTCTATTTATATTATGCTTAACTTATGTTTTAGTGTATATAATTGACATTTACATAGGTAGGATATTGTCGTCAGGCAAATATCTAGCACTATAACAATCTAACTTTATTCCCAATTCTTAATCATTGTATGTGACCCAAATATGATGTATGTGAAATTTACAATTTTCTATTTCTACATCTTTCCTTTTATTCTATAAAGTAGATGTTAATAACAACTACAAAACAATATAATATGAGGTATAAATAATTATATACTTCTCAAAATAAGTTAAGCAATGCCAGAAATGTATTAATTTCTATGTATACACATACTTAGGATTGCCTGAAGCTTTTGCTATTAAAAAAACTAATTGACCTGGCTTTTTTCTATAACATATTGAGGCTTCATTATTCAAATGTGGTTCAGTATATGAAGTTTATATACCAGGTTCACAAATTTATGAAGATGTCCCTCTGTTCCTAGTACCAGCCAATTATAAGTACCTTTCCTTGGCATGTGTGGTAAAAACATTTACAATTCATCTATTTCACAGAAGCTTGTACTATTTAAAAAAAACATATTTGTATTTAAATTGTGCTTAATTTATGCTTGGGTGTATATAATTGACATCAGATATAGTCATCAGATATATCTAGCACTTGGACTTTCTTTTCTATTTCAGTCTTATCATCTGACTCAAATTTAATGTCTATCATGTTCACAATATCTGTAATTTCTTATTTTTGCTCTGGGCCTTTACTCTTGTTCCTCCCTCAATATGTCAACAGCTCTTGTATCATCAGATCACAAACCATCCTCTTCAGCTTCAGTATTTCTTTGGACATTTCTCAGCCATGTCCATGTGGTTCAGGAATACCCTGGACTTTGTGATATGACTAATACCAAATGAGACCATGGCAATTTGCTCTCTTGCAATTTGCTCTATTGGTACAGCATATTTTCAGGGAATATCTCCTGGATGGAAGGTTTGCAACTAATCCACAGTAGCATAATAACAGCATTCGTAGTTTGGCACTAAATTTCGCATGTGAAAGGGGTTCTTCCACGCCACTCTTGATCTAAGGAATCCCTACAATGGTAGCAAGATACTGGAAGACATTACCTTTTAAATGAAAAAACCACAACTCTGCCCTCAGCTTCTTGGGAAGAGTGTTCTATTTGTGAGACAAAGTACATGTTTCAAACGCAGACCATGTCTGAGGGTGTTGTAAAGCTGCAGAAACAAAGATTATACTTCAATGTTTGTACATTGCTGCCAGTTTATCATCCCAGATACGAACATTTTTATAAACTCAACTTGACAACAAGAGGCATCTTATAGATGTGCACAGCATCATTAAGGATGCAGGGAAGACACCAACTAGCAATTCCAGCTGTGCTTGCCATTACTGGCTATAATACCAACAGTGCTTTTATGCAGAATGGAAAACTGGTGGTTTTGAATATTCTCAAGCAACACCAAGACTTCCTTGAAATGTTGTTAGTTCATGGAAGTTCAGCAAACATTGATGTTCATATATTTAAGAAGTATATCATTTCATATACCCTCTCTATGGGAGTGCAGGTGCGAATAACACAAAAAACCCAACCTCATGACTTGAGAAATATCTGGAAATATTTGTTGCCAAACCAAGGATGATACTATTGAATTACAGTAGAGTATAAATCAGCCTTCTCCACCCTACATGTATGTATTCACTGAGAATGCTCTGAGACTGCACATAAAGAGAACAAATTGCCACGTTGTCATTTGGTATCAGTCATACCAGGCAGTCCATGCTATTCCCCAACCAAATGGTCATATGACTGAGAAATTTCAGAAGAAACACTAGTGATGAAATAGTGATATTATACCACGAGAGCTGATGGACATATTGATGGAGGAACCAGAGCAGAGCCTGAAGAAGGAGAATACCAGAACTTGTGAACATGACACACATATTTTAATTGCATGAAAATACAAAGGAATATGAAAGGAAGTCAAAACTTTCCTAGACAATATTTGATGTAGAAACTAATTATATACACCTGAACATAAGTTAAGCACAATGTCAATATAAAGGCAAATCTAAAAATATTACAAACACAGACTAGTATAAGATGAACTTCTGTGAGATCGATGACTTGTACATGTAATGCAAAATTATGGTAGGTACACAAAACTGATGTTTTAAATTTTTAACACTGGTGTTTAGTAAAGAGGGACATCTTTATAACATTGATGCACATACATGTATACTCAACACAATTAATTAAGGGCTAGTATAATTCTTTGTAACTGTCATATTATTTTAGCATGTTTTGGTCATAAATATGGCTTCTACACATTGTTTCAGTAAAATTTTACTGGTGATACACAAAAAAAAAAAACACTTGGTATTTCACATACTTATGAAAAATATTGAAATGAGCATTAAGCAAGTATTTGTCACATATTTGTTCAGAATGTTTTTTTATCATTGTGTTCCCTCTAAATTGTTATTTAAGTAATTAAGTTTAAGAACATGCCACAATGCTGACAACTTTCAACGGAAGAAGTTGTATTTCCCCCCTATTTAAAGGAAAATGCTAAAGTATCTATTGGTCCTTAATTAATTTTGTTGAGTATAATATAGGCAGATATACTGAACCATATTTGAATAATGCTGCTTCAATATATTAAATACAGTGCAATTTTTAATAATAAAAGGTTCAAGCAGCCCAAAGTATGTGTAACTATAGAAAATAATGCATTTCAGGCATTGCTTAACTTTTGCCGATGAGTATATCATTATTCATATCAGATATTCCATTGTTATTTGGTTTGTTAATATTAACATCTAGTATAGGATGAATATCATAAAAATGTATATGGATAACAACTTTATCACTATATTTCATTTTTCCATATAGTGTTTTTGGGACACAAAATGTGCAACGGTACCCCTATTCAAATGGCGATATTTTTTTAATCCACCAACATTTTTGCTGCAGACAAGCAGATATTAAATTCATATATAATGAGGTATCTAAAAATATTTGTCTCCAAAAATCCCGGGGGGGGGGTTTCGGTATCTGGCCCATGGACTATTAATGATGCTGTTTGTTTCTTTGCTTTTATTTGTTTGTTGACACCAGTTTGTTTGGTAATATGCAATAAATTGAATTGAATTGAACACACCATGATCGCACACCTGCACCAAGGCCATTGTCTCTTACCATGATGCATACCTTTCCAAGGCTATTGTTTCCTACCAAGGTCGCACACTTACACCATGGCCATTGTCTCCTACCAAGGTCGCACACCTGCACCAAGGCCATTGTCTCTTACCATGATCGCATACCTTTTCAAGGCCATTGTCTACAGCAAGGCCATTGTCTCCTACCAAGGTCAAGTGATCACGTGAAAGTAGGTCATGACGCCATACAGACCCTAATATTAATAATATAATTTTAAAACCATGGTGACTTATCTCCTTCCGTCTCTCTATCCCTCTGTGTCTTTCTTTCTTTATATCTCTCTGTCTCTGTTACTTTTCTCTGTGTCTGTCTCTCTGTCTCTCTATGTCTGTCTCTCTCCGTCTCCTCTTTCTCTCACCCCCCCCCCCCCCTCTCTCTAGCTACTTACTTTCTTACTCTTACTATTTATTTATTTATTTATTTGTTTAGTTGCTTTGTTTATTATCATTTGTTATTATCATTAACTCGGTTATGTTGAACCATGTGGATAATGTATGAATGTTATGTAACGGCCACTCATGAGTATTCTCTATTTACAATTTTTGTAGGGAAGCATAATGGATGACGGCTGCACCGCGTGTTGTTGCGGTCCGTGCATGCTGTGTCAGATGTCACGTGAGCTGACCTTTATCCAGAACAACCAACCGCAGATGGCGACAAGCGGTTATGTCCAGTGAAGGAGTTTCCAGTTTTCACATCTATATATCAGACGACTGTGTCCAGTAACAGTTGTGTCCAGTGTCCGCAAAACTCTTTATCACAACATAATTGTATCTAAATTGTCAATTATGACCTCATGTTAAACACTATCTAATATTTAACAATGACGTCAGCTGACTTGTGGTATGTCCATGAGGCCGAGCGCTTGTCGTCACTGGCTAGACTGTTTTCTTGCGATTAACGTTAAATGAAAGTAATGGGATAGGTCTCACTACACAGATGCCATCTGCCATTGAAATCCATGTTAAATCTCCCAACTTCAAATAAAGATTGTCAAAAACCCCCACAGAAAAACATACACCATTGCGAACATACATTATATAAGCATTTATTTTCACTCCAAAATTGAGAACATTTCCGTCTCAGTTTTTTGCAAAATGACCGCATCTGTTTGCAGTACTGGTCCGAACCGATCAACTCCGACTGTCTCTTGCGCTTACACCCATGTCCCAAAAGGTCAATGCACAATATTACAAAATAACATGGGCGAAATACAGTCAGAAGGCTTACCATTAAACATACATATTGTTTTAATTCTTCACCATTTCCTAGAAGTGAATATGTGAACCATAATATGTGTCACAATTAGGAAAAATAGTGATGAATGAACTCTCACCCGGAAGTCAACTGTGTTGTGAGACCATAGGATATACAGTGGAAGCCAGTCGAATTGTTTGTAATGGCTCACCCTCCTGAACACGTCACTGT
Organism: Gigantopelta aegis; assembly: GCF_016097555.1. Classification (NCBI taxonomy): domain Eukaryota; kingdom Metazoa; phylum Mollusca; class Gastropoda; order Neomphalida; family Peltospiridae; genus Gigantopelta; species Gigantopelta aegis. The sequence continues at coordinate 23,969,185 of NC_054705.1, forward strand.
TTTTACAATTACCTAATATTTAACAATGACGTCAGCTGACCTGTTTTTGCGATTAACGTTGAATGAAAGTGATGAGATAGGATATGCAGTGGAAGCCAGTGGAATTGTTTGTAATGACTCACCCTCCTGAACACGTCACTGTTCTTACAATTACCTAATATTTAACAATGACGTCAGCTGACCTGTTTTTGCGATTAACGCTGAATGAAAGTGATGGGATAGCATATGCAATGGATGCCAGTGGAATTGTTTGTAATGGCTCACCCTCCTGAACACGTCACTGTTTTTACAATTACCTAATATTTAACAATGACGTCAGCTGACCTGTTTTTGCGATTAACGCTGAATGAAAATGATGGGATAGCATATGCAATGGATGCCAGTGGAATTGTTTGTAATGACTCACCCTCCTGAACACGTCACTGTTCTTACAATTACCTAATATTTAACAATGACGTCAGCTGACCTGTTTTTGCGATTAACGTTGAATGAAAATGATGGGATAGGATATGCAGTGGAAGCCAGTGGAATTGTTTGTAATGACTCACCCTCCTGAACACGTCACTGTTCTTACAATTACCTAATATTTAACAATGACGTCAGCTGACCTGTTTTTGCGATTAACGTTGAATGAAAGTGATGAGATAGGATACGCAATGGAAGCCAGTGGAATTGTTTGTAATGACTCACCCTCCTGAACACGTCACTGTTCTTACAATTACCTAATATTTAACAATGACGTCAGCTGACCTGTGTTTGCGATTAACGTTGAATGAAAATGATGGGATAGGATATGCAGTGGAAGCCAGTGGAATTGTTTGTAATGACTCACCCTCCTGAACACGTCACTGTTCTTACAATTACCTAATATTTAACAATGACGTCAGCTGACCTGTTTTTGCGATTAACGTTGAATGAAAGTGATGAGATAGGATACGCAATGGAAGCCAGTGGAATTGTTTGTAATGACTCACCCTCCTGAACACGTCACTGTTCTTACAATTACCTAATATTTAACAATGACGTCAGCTGACCTGTGTTTGCGATTAACGTTGAATGAAAGTGATGGAATAGGATGTGCAATGGAAGCCAGTGGAATTGTTTGTAATGACTCACCCTCCTGAACACGTCACTGTTTTTACCATCTTACATGTTTAGTAATCTAAGGCTGAAAATAATGATTTATTTAGTTAGTTAGTCTAAACATCTGGAGCCAATTTCACAAATCGTAATGGGCCCAATTTACGAAGCCTGTTTTTCTTTAAAAGCAAGGGCCTATTTTGCAAAACATCGTATCTTTATGTCTGCGACTAGCAGTTATACCGGCCGTATATTTGCACGTGTTTGGCATCTATTTCACTCAGAAAATTACATCATTACAGAAAATGGAATATTTTAAGGACAAAAGAAAATGACATACGTGTACGTTTAACTATATTTGTTGAACTATAATAGTAATAAGAATTGTGGTTTAGTCGTAGATTGACGTGTATATGCAAAACTTGGCTTAAGATGTTTTATGAAATTGGGCCCAGGTGTTTAAGCATTGTAAATGTATGTAGTTACACACGTGTAAGTATAAAACAGGCTTTGTAAATTCGGCTCCTAATGTTTAAGTCTGTGACTAGCAGTTAACCCGATCATAGGTTAACACGTGTATGGTATCTATTTAACACACTAAATACCATCATTACGGAAGATGAAGTATTTTAAGGACAAAACAACATGAAATATGTGTATTTCAAACTGTTAATAGTCGTAAGAATTCTGGCTTAGTCGTAGATTTACGTTTAAGTGCAAAACTAGGCTTATGATGTTTTGTGAAACTGGGCCCTGAATGTAATAGGCCTATGTAATAGCATAATAATATTATGTAGCATATTATATGCTACATGTTATGTAATATCTTTTAATATTTTAGTGTGACATTGAATATCATCCCATTATTGTATGACATCTAAAACAAATATAACCTGCAATCAATCAATCAATCAATCAATCAATCTATATGTATGTATGTATGTATGTATATATATATATATATATATATATATATATATATATATATATATATATATATATATATTCGTAAGACATGATTACTAGATACATTTCTATATTTTGAGCCACATTTGAAAACTATAGCTTACTGAGACGGAAATACTTTCAAACTAATTATGATCAGCAACGGAACATAGTATTGTTCAAATTCAGTTATTCTTTTATTTCCAGTTCATGGTTTTGATTTTTAAATATCGTTTTGAAGACAATTTTTGTTATAAAATAAGAACTATTTTGTTTTGATGTACAGATACTGTAGGCGACACGGCACTCAACACGTGTAGACCTAGTACTCTTGTGAAATAAATACATAGTTAATTTCAGTAATGTATGGTATAATGTAGTACTATAGGATTGGGAAATTAACCTGTTACGATCTTAAGATACCTGCTTTATCCGGCTCATGTCGAATGGTCAAAGCCACTCTAACCTTCAAAAGACACAGTTAGTTTGTTTTGTTTAACGACGCCACTAGAGCACACTGATTTATCAATCATCGGCTGTTGGATATCAAACATTTCGTTATTTTGACATAGTGTCACGGGGATCCTATAATACCCGTAACTGAATGAAACACGATTATCAAAATATCTCTCCTAACTCTATATCTATTAGATCTCTCTGTAACGGGCGGTTATACCCTAGTGCGGCTCGTCTAGGTATGATCAGAGATACGATCTTATATAAAGTATATGTAATATAGCACGTTTAGTTCACTAGAAAACACAACAAAAACACAATACACTTTGGAATCTGTATTAACCTACGCTGACAAATGTACAGCCGCAGTAGTTAATTAACAACAACCAATAATAACAACCCAGAACTGATCACTTAATTAGTTAATCTCTAGGTGTCTAGTTTACACAATATGCTAATCACTTCACCGTGACACAACACCCACACGTGTGGTAATTGAGAAACGCTGCCAGGGGAACTTAGTTAATAAAGGAATTACAACTCTATTCCTAACTGGTTAATTTTTAATTAACCCTTAACTACTCATTCAGTAACGTGTGATAATTGAGAAACGCTTCCAGGGGAACTTAATTAATAAAGGAATTACAACTCTATTCCTAACTGGTTAATTTTTAATTAACCCTTACTACTCATTCAGTAACCTTGTAACACAGAATTAATACTGGTACCTATCACAATAAAGACAATAACCTACAGTTTACTTAGGTCCTCTAGGATGACTGGCTAAGCTTTAATAATTATTCAGAACAGTGAGCCTACAGTATACTGCGTCAGATGACCGGCAGCACCGTCTAAATAATATTGGTGTAATACAGTATTAAAATATTTAAAGTCACATCAATCACATCAAGGTTATACAACAGAGCAGAAATGATATTTACCAAGTCCAAACGGACGAACGTTCCCTGGAAGCCTTCCAATATGTTTCTCCCCGATATATCTAAACCCTAGCTATTTATTATAAAATCCCAGACTGGTCCGGAGACAGGACGCGGAACCGAATCTTATGATGTGCATATTTCCACAGCGACCAAGCGGTATTTTTTCTTACAAGCCTAGAATGGTCGTCGCCAGTTCGCTTGAGATACCCCGGTCGCGCGGAGGTATTACGTAACCACTCTCCACATGGCCTCCGCATCTGGTCTGGGTGTGTATTGGAACTGAACACGGCCCTCTAAAACAATTAATACCGCCACAGGCGAAAAGAAATTAAGAGCATGTTCCGTCACACATAGTCTTAGAGAGAAAACCTGCTACATTTTTCCATTAGTAGCAAAGTATCTTTTTTATATGCACTATCCCACAGACAGCATAGCACATATCACGGTCTTTGGTATACCAGTCGTGGTGCACTGGCTGGAATGAGAAATAGCCCAGTGGGCCCACCGACCGGGATCGATCCTAGACTGACCGTGCATCAGGCGATTGCTTTACCACTGGACTGTGTCCTTCCCCTCACAGGACAAAAACAATATTTTAAGACAGTAAAATGTTACTTTATAATTTAGGATTTCAAAGAACGTCAATATTGATAAGGCGCGGATATTTTTCTTGTTTTAGAGGGGGTGGAGGGGTCGAGTGGCTACAACATAAAGTAATATGGTTCAATAGCGTTGATAAACATTTTCATTTTATTTCACCTTATCTTCGTGCTTATATCCAATTAAGGTTCAAGCACGCTGTCCTGGGCACATACACCTCAAGTATTTGGGCTGGTATAATTCCGTAATATCAAACGAGAAGTTAAAATATATAGCAACGTAGCTACTTAACACAGTGCTGCATTGTGATTTGTTTTCTGTCGTAAATTGCTTATTGGGGTTTATTAAAAGTTTATTATTAAAAACCCCATAGGTTTGACGAGTCAGTTGTTCTTTAGTTGGTATTCAAATATTCGCTCGTCATTTCCATCGAATATTCGAATACCATTTCCTGACCGAATACCGAACACTACTATACAACATATACACCAATTAATGTTCGGTACACGAAGTATACACTATGTACTTTAGGTAGTCCTAAACCAAATAACTTCCGGCTGGGTCAAAGTTCGAGGTGCACCCAACTTTTGATAGAGAAGTAAACACCACAAGTCCTGTGATTGGTTATAAATGTGAGTGTGTTGGTTGTAAAAAATAATAGTTCATCTGGGTAAAAAACAATTGCAATTTTATTTCATCTAGTACCAATGTGTCAAGTAGCCTTGTGCTTGAAATATGTATTGGGTACCTGTAAAAAAAAGTACTCGAATTTTGTGCGAAACTAGGGTAGTCATAGACGCTACCCGTTATCTCAGAAACGAGCAGCTTGACCCCCATTTCTTTCTGATTCACTTTAAGTGTAAGGGGTGGTAGTATTTATATCCGTGGCGTTTATGTCGGTTGATACGTTGCAGGTAGGAGTTTTAGCCACATATGTTACTATTGTCGTCTATGGGATTTGATTTGGTAGTATACACCCTATAGCACACATTCAGTGCATAATAAAAAATATTATGATTTTGTCATTTTATTTAATTAAACTATACTGGTTGATTAATTAGCCATCACTCAATCATGCAAGTTCACAATGACCTTGACCTTGACAATAATCTCTGTACATGGCTCTGAATGGCGTTTGAATCAAAGTTAGCACTGAAGAAAAGTTGGTTTTGGCCTATAATTCATACTGTAAAGATTTCAATAATTTCTTTTTACATAGTATTTGACTTGCCATATACAACTGCTCTTAAATATGGTATTATATATAGGCAACCTGAACTAAGGTTTTAATAGCCATTTATTTTTATATTAAAAATAGCATGTGCCAATAGTGGGTTAATGTCTTTAGTTTCCATTAACATTGTTAATTTTTTATGTATGAAATTCTGAAAACTCAAATTAGTAAAGAAGTTGATTTTTATTGTAATTTTGACATATTTATAGGGTGCTAAGTTATATTTTAGACAAATTTGTAGTTTTATGCAAAATTTAAAGTAAATTTGAAGAAAAACTTTACCAAAAACATAATTAAATTTGTTGTCACTATTGTGCCTTCTGTTCTTCTTTGTACATAACAATAAGGTTGTTAAACATATACTTAGATCTCCAGATCATTTTTTTTTCTTAATAATCACTTAGTTAGCTCTCATGAAAAGCATTTTGAGTTTATACTAGATTCAGAACCAATTTTTTCAGATCTGATTATCTGCCTTGGATTAAGGTGATAATTTATTTTATTGTTAAAGCTGTATTACCTAATGTTACTAGCTAAATAAAATGCTGGATTACAGATTGTAGGAATACATCTAATGTACATATTGTATTCATCCGGATTAGAAAATAATGCAAGAAAATAGATGTTCGGGTAATTTTGTCATTTAAAAATAGTTTTTTTCAGTAATTAATCGAAAATAAATGTGTTAAAGCTGCATGATTATTCCAGATATCACAACTATTAAAACCTCCAACTACAGTAGGCTATAAATAAAATATAGTCAGAAATATTGGTGGCTGCCAATAGTTTTGATGGTTCATTATGAAAATCAGCATGGCCGATGGATTTGAAATCCCACACCTGGTAACTTGAAGACACCCACACCCAGCATACAGGATTTCCTCCCAACACTAATGTCCAGGACATTAAGTCATTACTTCATACAGGTACAGTTATGTTTGTGTTTCCTTCCTCAGACAGTGTATTTTTTTGAATACTGATATTTCTTTGATGTGCCTGTTAAGGTCTTCATAATCTAGGGGTCAATCAAGTGCTACATTTTAATGGAATTCTTTAAAGGGGTAGAGGTACTCTGACTATCTTTGTTGTCTCTACATATATACCTGAGTACACACACCCAACTGAAAGTAAATATCTTCAGGAATTTTATTTTAAAACATTTTGTTGTTTAATATGACATATTGCATTTGTACAAAACTATATGCAATGTATATGCTTTTTGAGGTGTACATTATATTAGGTTGCACTGAAGAAACAACAGTTTCAGTGAGGTTGTCAGTTTATGTCAGAATACACCAGATCCTGGTTGTCATAAAGACACATAGCTGGACACTTTTTGAAAAATGTATGTTATCAGTATAGGTAGTACTAAACCAAATAACTTCCGGCTGGGTCAAAGTTCGAGGTGCACCCAACGTTTGATAGAGAAGTAAACACCACAAGTCCTGTGATTGGTTATAAATGTGAGTGTGTTGGTTGTAAAAAATAATAGTTTCATCTAGGTAAAACAAAATTGCAATTTTATTTCATCTAGTACCAATGTGTCAAGTAGCCTTGTGCTTGAAACATGTATGGGGTACCTGTAAAAAAAAGTACTCGAATTTTGTGCGAAACTAGGGTAGTCATAGATGCTACCCGTTATCTCAGAAACGAGCAGCTTTACCCCCATTTCTTTCTGATTCACTTTAAGTGTAAGGTGTGGTAGTATTTATATCCGTGGCGTTTATGTCGGTTGATACGTTGCAGGTAGGAGTTTTAGCCACATATGTTACTATTGTCGTCTATGGGATTTGATTTGGTAGTATACACCCTTTAACTGTGCACTACATACGTCAGGTATAAAATACATTCAATAGAATAGAATACAACAATAAAATCTTTATTGCAACCATTGTAATTTTACACTGGTTCAGGGGAGAAATTCCCATTAAAAAAGAAGTAAACCTATGAACTATAACAACAATAAACAACATCAAGTATGTATTAAATACATCAAATATTCATTAGGTACATGATATGTTCTGCTGATATTAGCGAGATTTCTCGGCCAACAAAAAATAATAGTGTGTGTGCGTGTGTACTTGTGTGTCTATGTGTGTATGTGTGCGTGTGTGTGTGTCCGAGCGTGTGTGTATGCGTGTTCGTGAGTGTGTATGTGCGTGTGTGTGTGAGTGTGCGAGAGAGAGAGAGAGAGAGAGAGAGAGAGAGAGCCGGAGAGAGATATAGAGAGACGGAGAGAGACGGTCGGCTGGGTGTTTATGGCATGTGTGTGCGTGTGTGTGTGCGTGTGTTTATATGTGTGTATGTGTGTGTGTGTGCGTATGTGTGTGCGTGTGCGTGTGGTGTGTGTGTGTGTGTGTGTGTGTGAGAGAGAGAGAGAGAGAGAGGGGGAGAGAGAGAGAGAGAGAGAGAGAGGGAGAGAGGGAGAGAGAGAGAGAGGATGGGGTGGAGAATACACGTAATATCTTGGTAGGCTGGGTGTCTATGGTATGTGTGTGTGTGTGTGTTTGTGCGTGTGCGTGTGTGTGCGAGAGAGAGAGAGAGAGAGAGAGAGAGAGAGAGAGAGAGAGGGGGATGGGGTAGAGGATACACGTAATATCTTGCTCGGATGGGAGTTTATGGTATGTGAGTGCGTGTGTGTATATGTGTGTATGTGTGCGTTCGTGTGTGTGTGCGTGCCCGTGTGTGTACGTGCGTGTGTGGGCGTCTGCGTGTGTATGTGTGCGAGAGAGAGAGAGAGAGAGAGAGAGAGAGAGAGAGAGAGAGAGAGAGAGAGAGAGAGAGAGGATGGGGTGGAGTATACACGTAATATCTTGGTCGGCTGGGTGTTTATGGTATGTGTGTGTGCGTGTGTGTATGTGTTTGTGTGCGTGGGTGTGTGTGTGTGTCTATGTATGTGTGTGTGTGTGTATGTATGTATGTGTGCGTATGCGTGCGTGTGTATGTGTGTGTGTGTATGTATTACATACATACAAACACCCAGCCGACCAAGATATTATATGTATTCTCCACCCCATTCTCTCTCTGTCTCTCGCTCTCTCTCTCTCTCTCTCTCTCTCTCTCTCTCTCTCTCTCTCTCTCTCTCTCTCTCTCTCTCTCTCACAATGTTTGTGGGTGTGTGGGATTTTTCTTAACAGTTCGAATTGTGTGTAGTGGGTACATAATCCCAACCCCCTCCCCTGGATCAGCGCCTGAAAATGTCTTTGGTAGATCTACATGTCAGATCAGTCGCTGGATGACACAAAGACTGTTACGGAGCCATTCAAATTGTCTTTGTGTGAAATCACGTTCAACAAACGTCGCAGGTACGGCCTTTTATTACCGGGTAAATGCAATACAAAGACTGTGTAAAAAAAACCTCTTCAGTTAGAACTCCTTAAATAAAACCAGTGTACTATGAACTTATTTGTTTTGTTAGTTTTCGTTTTTCCCAGAAATCTCGCTAATATCAGCAGGTCTTGAGAATACATCGTGTACCTAGTGAATATTTGATGTATTTAATATATAAGTGAATATTTGATGTATTTAATATAAAAGTGAATATTTGATGTATTTAATATATAAGTGAATATTTGATGTATTTAATATCTACTTGATGTTGTTTATTGTTGTTATAGTTCATAGGTTTGCTTTTTCTTTTTCAATGGGAATTTCCCCCCGTAACCAGTGTAAACATGCAATGGTTGCAATAAAGATTGCATTGATGTATTGTATTGAATATATTTTATACCTTACGTATGTAGTGCACAGTTAAGGTACATAGTGTAGACTTGGTGTACCGAACGTTAATTGGTGTATATGTTGTATAGTAGTGTTCGGTATTCAGTCTGGAAATGGTATTCGAATATTCGATGGAAATGACGAGCGAATATTCGAATACCAACTAAAGAACAACTGACTCATCAAATAAATGGGGGTTTTAATAGTTTGAATTGTGTAATAAACTTTTAATAAACCCAAATAAGCAATTTACGACAGAAAAAGAATCACAATGCAGCACTGTGTTAAGTAGCTACGTTGCTATATATTTCGACTTTTCGTCTGATATTACTGAATTATAAATATCAAATTATGAGAGACACTAATTAAATTAAATGTATCAAAATAATAGTTTAACAGATCATATATCATTTTACACTTCTTTGTTTGCACCAAAACAATGATATGTATAATATTTTTTTTTAGCAACACCAGTTGTCTTTAAATGTTTAGTTTCACACACATTTTTAACATCACCTCAAGTAGCGTAACGATTACATCATGGGCGTTAAGAATATCACCAGGCAGGCTCTGACATGGAACCTACAAGACGGAAGTAAAAGAGGCCGCCCAAAGAACACATGGCGAAGGGACCCCCAGGTGGACACCAAGAAGACAGGATACACCTGGAGGCAGCTTGAAACCAGAGTCCAGGACAGACAACTCTGGAAAACTGTAGTCAATGGCCTGTGCCCCAGAAGGGACGACGGATATAAGTAAGTAAATTAACACAGTGATGAGCAGTGTTTGTATCGAACTATTTAAAGGCTTCAATCTCGAAAATAGATAAAAACGAATGAAGCTGTTTTAACCTTATGCTAGACTCAGACTACCAACAGCCAGTAGAAAGTTGTCCAACTTAACGATTGAGTTGTAATTTCCCCACCTTCAAACTTACAACGGGCGCGCTCAGATTAACAACTAATGGGTTATACGATGAGAATCAAGTTGTAAGAGCGCTCAGACTACCAACTGGACGGTCGTAAAAGTCGTAATAGCAGAAAATTGGCGAACTCTCTGCTGGTAGTTGGCATTAGTTGTTACTTTACATCTCATCGATGTTTGGGTTCAGCACAAATTTAACAGTTATTTTTACAGTTGCACTTACATAAAATAAAGGTCCAAACAGATGTGGCCTAGGTGTTAGTTACAAAAGTAAGAATTGAAAGGGGTTTAAAGTGCACGCTGACCTGAAAGGTCTTCGCTTTAATATCTTTGTATCAGTTATCGATAGTTTTGACGTTGGAATTACCTGGTTACTTACACACCAACATTCCTCGGGTGCCATGATGTTCCAAATATTTATAGTGACAGGGAGGAAGGTAGTAAATGGTTTATTTTTTACGACACACTGAACACCTTTTATTTACGGTTATATGGCGTCGGACATATAAATAAGGACCACACAGACATTGAGGGATGTTCTTAAGATTTATAGAGACAGTGTTTTACTTTAATTACCGTACCTACATTTAAATTAATGTTTACTACCAGGTGTGAATGTAGGGGGCTAAGAAGCTTTGTATAAGAAAAGTCTTGTTTGTCAACACCGGCCTCGGTGGTGTCGTAGATAACACACACGAAATAAGGTTGGTAGGTACTGGATTCGCACCCCGATACCGGCTCCCTCTTAGAGCGAGTTTTAACGACTCACTGGGTAGGTGTAAGACCACCTCTTCTCTCTCACTAACGATTAACAACTAACAACTAACCTACTATTCTGGACAGACAGCCCAAATACTTGAGGTGTATGTGCCCAGGACAGCGTGCTTGAATCTTAATTGGATATAAGCACGAAGATATGGTGAAATAAAATGAAAATGTTTATCAACGTTATTGAACCATATTGCTTTATGTTGTAGCCACTCGACCCCTCCACCCCCCTCTAAAAAAAGAAGAAAAAATATCCGCGTCTTAATATATCAATATTGACGTTCTTTGAAATCCTAAATTATAAAGTAACATTTTACTGTCTTAGAATATTGCTTTTGTCCTGTGAGGGGCAGGACGCAACCCAGGGGCAGGACACAGCACAGTGGTAAAGCAATCGCCTGATGCACGGTCAGTCTAGGATCGATCCTGGTCGGTGGGCCCACTGGGCTATTTCTCATTCCAGCCAGTGCACCACGACTGGTACATCAAAGGCCGTGGTATGTGCTATGCTGTCTGTGGGATGATGCATATAAAAAGATACTTTGCTACTAATGGAAGAATGTAGCAGGTTTTCTCTCTAAGACTATGTCAAAATAACCAAATGTTTGATATCCAACAGCCGATGATTAATAAATCAGTGTACTCTAGTGGTGTCGTTAAACAAAACAAGGTAACTGTGTCTTTTGAAGGTTAGAGTGGCATTGACCATTCGACATGAGCCGGATAAAGCCGGTATCTTAAGATCGTAACAGGTTAATTTCCCAATCCTATAGTACTACATTATACCATACATTACTGAAATTTATGTATTTATTTCACAAGAGTACTAGGTCTACACGTGTTGAGTGCCTTGTCGCCTACAGTATCTGTACATCAAAACAAAATAGTTCTTATTTTATAACAAAAATTGTCTTCAAAACGATTTTTAAAAATCAAAACCATGAACTGGAAATAAAAGAATAACTGAATTTGAATAATACTATGTTCCGTTGCTGATCATAATTAGTTTTAAAGTAGTTCCGTCTCAATAAGCTATATTTTTTAACTGTGGCTCAAAATATAGAAATGTATCTAGTAATCTTGTCTTACGAATATATATATACATGTATATTGATTTATTGATTGATTGATTGATTGCAGGTTATATTTGTTTTAGATGTCATACAATAATGGGATGATTTGCAATTTCACACTAAAATATTAAAAGATACATAATATTATTATGCTATTACATAGGCCTATTGCATTCAGGGCCCAGTTTCACAAAACATCATAAGCCTAGTTTTGCACGTAAACGTAAATCTACGACTAAGCCAGAATTCTTATGACTATTAACAGTTTGAAATAACACATATTTCATGTTGTTTTGTCCTTAAAATACTTCATCTTCCGTAATGAAGGCATTTATTGTGTTAAATAGATGCCAAACACGTGTATACCTATGATCGGCTTTACTACTAGTCGCAGACTTAAACATTAGGAGCCGAATTTACAAAGCCTAATTTATACTTACACGTGTGTAACTACATACATTTACAATGCTTAAACACCTGGGCCAAATTTCACAAAACATCGTAAGCCTAGTTTTGCACATAAACGTAAATCTACGACTAAACCACAATTCTTATTACTATTATAGTTCAACAAATTATAGTTAAAAGTACACGTATGTCATTTTCTTTTGTCCTTAAAATACTCCATTTTCTGTAATGATGTCATTTTCGGCCCGAAACAGATGTCAAACACGTGTAAATGTACGGCCGGTATTACTGCTAGTCGCAGACGTAAACTTACGATGTTTTGCGAAATGGCCCCTGCTTTTGAAGAAAAACAGGCTTCGTAAATTGGGCCCATTACCATTTGTGAAATTGGCTCCAGATGTTTAGACTAACTAACTAAGAACAGTGACGTGTTCAGGAGGGTGAGCCATTACAAACAATTCCACTGGCATCAATTGCATATCCTATCCCATCACTTTCATTCAACGTTAATCGCAAAAAAACCCCACAAAAACCCCCCACCGTCTAACGAGTGACGGCGAGCGCTCGGCCTAATGAACATGCCACATGTCAGCTGACGTCATTGTTAAAGATTAGGTAATTGTAAGAACAGTGACGTGTTCAGGAGGATGAGCCATTACAAACAATTCGACTGGCTTCAACTGCATATCCTATAGACTCACTACACAGTTGACTTCCGGGTGAGAGTTCATTCATCACTATAGTTCCTAATTGTGACACATGTTATGGTTCACATATTCACTTCTAGGAAATGGTGAAGAATTAAAACTATGTATGTTTAATGGCAAGACTTCGTCCCGTATTTCGCCCATGTTATTTTGTAATATTGTGCATTGACCTTTTGGGACATGGGTGTATAGCGCAAGAGACAGCCGGAGTGAATCGGTTAATGAATCACCTGTTCGGACCGGTACTACAGCCAGATGCGGTCATATAGTAAAAAAACTGAGGTGGAAATGTTCTCAATTTGGGAGTGAAAATAAATGCTTATATAATATATGTTTGCAATGGTGAATGTTTTTTTGGGGGGCAATCTTCATTTGAAGTTGGGCGATTTAACATGGATTTCAATGGCAGAAGGCATCTGTGTAGTGAGACCTATCCCATGACTTTAACGTTAATCACAAGAACACAGTCTAACCAGTGACGGCAAGCGCTCTGACTCATGAACATGCCACAAGTCAGCTGACGTCATTGCTAAATATTAGATAGTTGTTAACATGAGGTCATAAATTTTAACAATTAACAATTTTGATAAAATTCTGTCTAATTCTACTAATCAAGTCACTGGAAACAACTGTTACTGGACACAGTCGTCTGATATGAAGATGTAAAAACAGGAAACTCCTTCACTGGACATTACTGCTTGTCGCCATCTGCGGTTGGTTGTTCTGGACAAAGGTCAGCTCACGTGACATCTGACACAGCACGCACGGGCCGCAACAACACGCGGCGCAGCAGTCATTCATTATGCTTCCCTATAGGACAAATAATAATAAACAAAGTAACTAACTAACTAAATAAAATAAATAAATAAATAAATAGTTAAAGTAAGTAGGTAAGTAAGTAATGAGACAGAGAGAGAGAGAGAGAGAGAGAGAGAGAGAGAGAGAGAGAGAGAGAGAGAGAGAGAGAGAGAGAGAGAGAGAGAGAGAGATGGTAAGGAGGGAGGAAGAAATAAAAAGAAAGAAAGAGGGTGGGGTGTAATATTTTCCTCTCTCAATATCTGTGTGGTTCTTAACCATATGTCTGACGCCATATAACCGTAAATAAAATGTTCTGAGTGCGTCGAGTATTCACCACCATTTCATGGAGAGAAAAAGGCAACGAGAGAAAGTGAGATAATAACATGCCACCATCTGAGAGAAAGACTGTGTGTGTGTGTGTAAGAGAGAGATAGGGGGAGTTATATAGATAGAAAGAACGACACAGAGGGAAAGAGAGACTGAAGGAGATACGTCACTATGGTTTACAAATTATATTCAACCAAACACGCTCTGCCCCGGGGGTAGCGGTTTCCACATATAGAATTTTATTCGTAACCTGGGCAACGGATGATCTACGAGTATTGAGAATATAGAAATTTTAAAAATACCCTCGAATTTGAATGTGTGGGACAATATAAGTTGCTATAGTCCGTCCCACAGAAAACGCCTTTTTTCATGGTATGGAATTTATTACAAATTATTTATTTCTGAGCCGATTTATTTGTACTTTGCACACAAACATAGTAATTTTGTGTTATTTCCAAAATACTTTTACTTTTCGTCTTATATCAAACCAAACTGAAATTATTTACCAAAAAACTGTTTTATAGAATGATGGGACGGATTATAGATGTAATCCGTGAGACGCGCTAGAACATTTGGATAGATTGGGTGTGTTAAAAAGTTAAAAGTTTGTTTTGTTTAACGACACCACTAGAACACATTGATTTGTTAATCATCGGCTATTAATAATTGGGTGTCAAACATTTGGTAAGTTTCGACTAATAGTCTTAGAGAGGAAACTCGCTACATTTTTCCAATAGTACCAAGGGATCTTTTATATGCACCAACCCACAGACATCATAGCACATACTATGTCCTTTGATATACCAGTCGTGGTGCATTGGCTGGAACGAGAAATAACCCGATGGGCCCACCGACGAGGATCGATACAAGATCGACCACGCATCAAGCAAGCGCTTTACCACTGGGCTACGTCCCGCCCCTAGATTGGGTACGGTGACTTTACACTGAGCTTCCCACCACTCCACCCCAATCCCACTCCACCCCCATCTCACCCTCACCCCCACCCCAAAGAAAGAAAGAAAGAAGAAGAAGAAAAAAAACGACCGCCGTGTAGATAACCAGCCCTCATTAGTTGAGGATGTATATACTGTATATTGCTACTTAGAACTGTATCAAGTATTAAAGATGGCGGCCTCCATTTCCGTTGTATTGATGAATTCATCTTTGTACGCAATATTCAGCTCAATGTGTGTACCGCAGCCAACGATTGCAAAACGATTCTTATGAAATGCGGCATCGGTACAAATATTGCGGACGGGTTGTACAAATCAAAAGAGTAGACCCGGTTAGAACGATCGGTAACTGTAAACAGGCCATGTGTTTTATAATATAATTACAGATTCTATGAGCAATATAAAAATTTTAAAGGAACATTCCTGAATTTGCTGCATTCAGGCCATGTGTTTTATAATATAATTACAGATTCTATAAGCAATATAACATTTTTAAAGGGACATTCCTGAGTTTGCTGCATTGTAAACAGGCCATGTGTTTTATAATATAATTACAGATTCTATAAGCAATATAGCATTTTTAAACTTCTGTAAAAGAATAGTGTTGAATACAGGAGAATGTAGAGTTTGTAAAACAAATAGATCTCAAGACAAAACTGACTCACTTGAATGTTGTACTGTGTCCGGATCTTCGTTCTCATGGCAACAACCCCGCCATTAACACAGATCGGCACACAGCAAGACTCGCCCATGTCCGTCGCTACCATACACGCCAAGATACACGGACAAAAGTAACCCAGACAACCTGCAATATATAACACACGTAAAAATACGAGACAGAGGACGGTGGGGGGGGGGGGGGGGGGGTTGGTTAACTGTCACCCTAGTGCTGGAGTAAAACCTCAAATATGGACAAACATGATAGAGATATTCGGGCAAAATGTGCTAACCTGAGACCTTTTTACAATATATTTTCATCATTCTACCTTCAAAGTTTGTTGTAATCCATGTAAAAATGCGTATTGCTTCGTTTGTAACCCTGTATAGCTGTTTTACAGTAATGTTAATATGAATAAATGTTGTTATCCAGATTCGGGCATGTTCGTTTAATTCGACCAAAAGCTAACCTGCCCCTTCCCCTCCCTCTACAAAAATGGGAGTCCGTACGCCTATGATAACACAGACAACCTGTAATGTGGTTATAAATAGGATATATACCGTATAACCGGACATTTTCGTGGTCTTAATTTTTCGTGGTTTGGGGTATACAAACATTTCAAGGTTTCTTATTTTCGTTGTTTGCCAAATCTAAATTGAAAGTGATTTTATTTTCGAGTTTTAGCAAGTCTAGTTGCAAGATTACTTGCTATTGTTGATTAAAGTTTCACTTCGGCTGCCAGTTGTTCGATACTACCGACGTGTAAAGTTAAACAATACAACAGTCACCTGTAGCCTAATTGGCCACTGTGATACCCGGTATGCTATTCGACAGACAAATGATCACAGTCTTCGATTTTGTGTAAAGCCAATTACGACGTATGTGTGAACAAAGCACTTAAGGACGCCATGAAGTCTAATTTTACCACATGGTATTCAAAGCGGGTTTCCCTGGCTATGAAACACGGCGAAGTTGTAACGGACATCAAGATCGAAATGCGTACTTCGGCGATAAAACCAATTCAGGCAAGGTGGATTATGAAAGTTATGGCAGAATTAAAAATACGCCAGGAAATGTTGAAATCTGCATTCATCCACCCCAGAATCTCTTATGCAGTGCGGGCGGACATTGACAGAAACAATATACGAAATTTAAAAATATTTCATTATATTCTACAAACAGTGAGATTCACGCAATAACTTTAAAAAATTTCTAACTTGTTGTTTTGACTATACTATTCTCTTCTTGTATCCGGTGGACTGCGCATGACAGGAAATAAAATGTTCCGGTAAATTGTCAGTGTGTTATGGTTTTCACAATAAATATTTTAGTTAGAATTTGTCAATTTTTTTGAAATATTTTCAAGGATTTATATTTTCGATGCTGACTACTTACCCTCGAAACCCACGAAAATAAAAATCCTCGAAAATTTCCGGTTATACGGTAGACAGAAAACCTGTAATGTGGTTATAAATAGGATATATAGACAGAAAACCCGAACTATGATTATAAATAGGATATATAGACAGAAAACCCGAACTATGATTATAAATAGGATATATAGACAGAAAACCCGAACTATGATTATAAATAGTATATATAGACAGAAAACCCAGAACTATGGTTATAAATAGGATATATAGACAGAAAACCCGAACTATGATTATAAATAGGATATATAGACAGAAAACCCGAACTATGCTTATAAATAAGGCACAGAGACAGACAACCTGAAACCTAATAATAAATAAGGATACAGATACAATGTGTAATGAAGGAAATGTTGTTTTTTATACGACGCACTCAACACATTTTATTTACGGTTATATGGCGTCGGACATATGGTTAAGGACCACACAGATATTGAGGGAGGAAACCTGCTGTCGCCACTTCATGGGCTACTCTTTTCGATTAGCAGCAAGGGATCTTTTATATGAACCATCCTATAGACAGGATAGCACATGCCACGCCCTTTGTTGTACCAGTCGTGGTGCACTGGCTGGAGCGAAAGAATAGCCCAATGGGCCCACTGACGAGGATAGATCCCAAGCCGACCGCGCATCAACCGAGCACTTTAACACTGGGCTACGTCTTCTCCCCCAATGTGTGATGTGATTATAAACAAGGATACAGATACAATTTGTAATATGATAATTAATAAGGATACAGATACAATTTGTAATATGATAATTAATAAGGATACATATACAATTTGTAATATGATAATTAATAAGGATACAGATACAATTTGTAATATAATTAATAAGGATACAGATACAATTTGTAATATGATAATTAATAAGGATACAGATACAATTTGTAATGTGATAATTAATAAGGATACAGATACAATTTGTAATATGATAATTAATAAGGATACAGATAAAATTTGAAATATGATAATTAATAATGATACAGATACAATTTGTAATATAATAATAAACAGATACAATTTGTATTATGATAATAAATAAGGATACAGAGACAGACAACTTGTAATATGATTATAACTATTGATACTCTTGATGTGTGAAAACCATATTTTCACTTCGCGATTCGTGAAAATGTGATGTTCACACATCACTCGTTGACATAAAAATCGTATTAGAAAAAACCCGCCATGAAGTAGCCTGTATGTATACGTACAATGTGCATACACATTTGGATTACTGGTCAAAGAATCTGGTCATTGAAGCCACCACTCGAGACGGAATCTAGCTCAGTCAGTAGAGCAGTCCCCTGTGGTATTTTGGTCACAGGATCGATCCCGCTCACTGGTCCCATTTTCTGATTTTTTTGTTTTGTTTTTTAAACCATTGCCCCACGACTGATATATCAAAGGCCGTGGTATGTGCTGTGTTGTCTGTGTGAAAGTGTATAAAAAGACCCCTTGCTGCTAACGGAAAATGTGTAGCTGGTTTTCCTCTAAGATTTTTGGTCAGAGCGGGACGTTGCCCAGGTGTAAAGTGTTCGCTTGATGCTCGTTCAATCTAGGATCGTTCACATGACTAGTATATCAAACAGCCGTGGTATGTGCTGTGTTGCTTGTAGGAAAGTGCATAAAAAATATCCCTTGCTGTTAATGAAAAAATTTAGCGGGTTTCCTCTCTAAGACTATATATCAAAATTACCAAATGTTTGACATCCAATAACTGATGATGAATAAATCAATGTGCTCTAGTGGGTTCGTTAAACAAAACTGTAATATCTCAACTCGTATATTAGGACAAACAATGTCCGCGTTTTAGCATTGATCTTTTCTTAATGTACACACTTACGTGGGAGTTGTTTCCCTTGGTCTTGGAAGATACTACACTGGCGACGAAGATGGGATTAAATACGTTTGTACAGTAGTTGCATGAACAGTCCCAGTTTTCAATGCGGAATTAATTTTGAACAGTAGGCCAAGAATTATAATTCAATATTGAATTATTAGCATTGAGGGTGAAAAGTTCTCCGTCAAGCCAGGTCACGCGATGGCGACTTTTGGGCGCATCGGAGAATATGACGGAAACGTAGAAAAATGGTCCCAGTATGTGAAACGGCTAGGATTTTTCTTTGAAGCAAACGGAATAACCGATGATTCGAAGAAAACGAACAATATTATTAACCGAGCGTGGTGCTAAAACGTACGGACTTATTCGTAGCCTGATCAGTCCAGAGCTCCCAGCAGAAAAATCGTTCGAGGAACTATGTGTCATAGTAAAAAGGCATTCGTGTCCGACTCCGTTAGTAATAGTTGAAAGGTACAAATTTAATACAAGAGACAGAAACAATGGTGAATCTGTTTCACAGTATGTGGCAGAGCTCAGAACATTAACAGAAAATGGCAATTATGGCGACCATTTAAATGAAATGTTGAGGGATAGGTTAGTGTGTGGTGTACGTCAAGATGCCACACAGACGAGATTGTTGGCAGATGCAGAACTCACACTGGAAACTGCACTTAAAACAGCATTGGCAATGGAAGCAGCAAACAAGTATGTACTTGATTTGCAAGCACCTGACAGTAGCAGTAACTGTAAATAAACTTTCAAAAACACGACCTTGGTAAAAAAAAAGACAGAGGAAAACGTTAGAAAAAGTGAGTATCATTCAAACAAGCCTACACAACAAATACAGTTTTCAACAGAAACTTACAAATGTTTCAGATGTGGAGGAAACCATTCACCACATGCTTGCAAGTTTAAGAATGCAACATGTCACAAATGCTAAACCACACTGTAAAGCAAGGGACATATCACATTATGTTGATGATTATGTTGCGGATGACTGCGATGTTGTTAGTGTCAGTGATGATGATAGTTGTGAAGAACTGCATACTATTAATATAATGAAACTGCCAAAAGTGAAACCCATTAATGTACAAGTACAGATAGATGAAAAGACACAGTGTTTGAACTGGACACTGGTAGCTCCGTTACATTGGTGAATATGGATATCTGTTCCAAAACTTCAGCAGTGTTTGTTAAAATTACAAACATATACTGGAGAAGAAGTTCAAGTTCATGGTGCAAATAAGGTTACAGTTCAGCATAGTGATCAGACAAAAGTTCTACCTTTGGTTGTGGTTGGTGGAAAAGGGCCAAATCTTCTTGGAAGAGACTGGTTAAATCAGCTGAAATTGGATTGGGGAACCGTTAACAAGATGAATCGTGCAGAAACTGTAGATTTACTTACAAAGTAAAAAGATGTGTCCAATGATGAATTAGGTGAATTAAAAGGCACAACAGCAAGGATCCACATTGATTCAAATGCTAGTCCTCGCTATTTCAAGCCACGATCAATTCCTTTTGCCATGCGAAAGAAAGTTGAGGCTGAATTGGATAGATTGGAATCACTTGGTGTCACTGAGCCGGTAGAGTTCTCAGAGTGGGCTACACCAATAGTGCCTGTGTTGAAGCCAGACGGCTCAGTGAGAATTTGTGGCGATCTTAAAGTTACCATGAACAGAGTAACCAATGCACAGCAATATCCAATTCCGACAATCGATCAGTTGTTCGCAGAAATGTCTGGAGGACAAACATTTTCAAAACTAGATATGAGTCATGCATACTTGCAGATCAAGCTGGATGAAAAAGCAAAAGAATACGTCACGATAAATACACACAAAGGGCTGTACAGATACACTCGTTTACCTTTTGGAATTTCATCCGCACCTGCAATATTTCAGAAAACAATAGAGGGAATACTTCGAGGAATTCCACATTGTTGTTGTCTACATTGATGACATTCTGGTTACAGGTGAGACAGATGAAGAACATAATACAAATCTGGAAGAGGTCTTGAAACGTTTGGGAAAATCAGGTTTGAGACTCAAACGTGATAAGTGTACTTTCAAAAGTGAAGAAGTGGAGTACTTAGGTCACAGGTTGGATAAACATGGGTTGCATCCAGTGGATAAGAAGCTTAACGTTATGAAAAAAGCTCCAGCACCAAAGAATGTCACAGAATTGAAAGCTTATCTTGGCTTATTGAATTATTACAATAAGTTCATACTAAACACTGCAACTGTCCTGGCTCCATTACATACACTGCTACGTCAGTCGGTTCCATGGCATTGGAACAAAGCACAAGACGATGCATTTCAGAAGTCAAAAGATTTGTTAAACTCATCAAAGCACTTGGTACATTTTGACCCAAAGAAAGAACTGACCAAGTCATGTGATCCATCGTCATATGGTTTGGGTGCACTGTTATCACACCGTATGAAAGATGGATCAGAACGTCCAATCAGCTTCGTGTCCCGTACTTTGACACCAGCTGAAAAGAACTATTCGCAACTGGAAAAAGAAGGACTTTCTGTGATATTTGGAATGAAACGATTTCACAAATATATATTTGGACATTCATTTGAGATTGTAACTGATCACAAACCATTGCTTACCTTGTTAAGTGAGACAAAGTCAATTCCACAAGTGGCATCACCCCGTATTCAACGTTGGACATTAACACTCCAAGCATATGATTACAAAATGTTATATAAACCAGGTAACATTCACTCGAATGCAGATGGTTTGAGTTGGTTGCCTGTGAAGCAGTCATACTCATCCAAAGATGACAGTTTTGAAGCAGAGACTGTGTTGTTGATGGATCAGTTGGGAAATGCTCCTGTTACATCTGAACAAGTAAATGTTTGGACAAATAGGGATCCTGTCCTGTCTAAAGTCAGACAGTGCATTTTAAAAGCGTGGCCTGAGATAAATACAGATGAAAATCTCAAGCCCTACTTTACACGGAAGTGTGAACTAACAGTGCAAGATGGATGCATATTGTGGCGGTCGCGAGTTGTGATTCCGCCACAGGGACAGAAGCAAGTATTACAACAACTGCATGAAGCTCATCCTGGAATGACGCATATGAAAGGCTTAGCACGTGGTTTTATCTGGTGGCCTAAGCTCGACAGCAAAATAGAAGAGATGGTAAATCAATGTTCAAGTTGTCAAGAACATCAGAAAAATGCACCAAGTGCACCTTTGCATCCCTGGGAATGGCCAGAGAAACCTTGGGAAAGACTGCACATTGATTATGCTGGTCTGCTGTTGGGTAAAATGTTTCTAATAATTCAAGATGCTCATTCAAAGTGGATGGATGTATACCGTATGAACAAAAGTACATCAACAGCTACTATTGAAAAGTTACGACAGTCATTCAGTAATCAGGGACTACCACATGTCGTAGTATCTGACAATGGACCACAATTCATGAGTGATAAATTTAAAGACTTCATGGGGCGAAATGGTATTGTACACACCACAAGTGCTCCATATCATCCTGCTACAAACGGACTTGCAGAAAGAGCAGTGCAGTCATTCAAAAAGAGTATTGTCAAAATAACAGGAAATACAATTGAAGAGAAAGTTTCCAAATTTCTACTTACTTACAAAGCAACCCCTCATAGCACAACTGGCAAATCACCTGCAGAACTGTTACAAGGAAGAAGTCTATGCACATGTCTAGATTTAATCAGACCAGACACTAGAAAACGTGTTGTGAAGCATCAAGCACATCAGAAGAAGCAACATGACGAACGTGCAAAACTACGGACATTCAACCCTGGAGAAAGCGTATACGTTAGGAACTACAGTTCAGGTCAAATATGGTTACCTGCTGTAATAGAATAGATGACGGGTCCAGTATCGTATACCGTGGTACTACGTGACAGTTCAGGAAAAATAGTGCGTCGACATACTGACCAGATTCGCACAAGAGTGGTACAACAAGCAGATGACAACATTGTAAGCACAGTAGATACCAGTGGTGATTCAGAACAAATAAACATGGATAAATATCCTATAACCATTATTCCATCAGAAACTGCAAAAACATCAGTTCAAAGTGAAAGTAACAAACCGGTTGAGGAGGAAGGTGAAACAAAACCAAATTCACCACGAAAAAGTCCCGAGATTGGTTTTTTTCAACGAAACGATATCCAACTAGAGATCGTCGTCCAACCAAGCTATTTGGTGACTTTGTGAAATGAATTAATTTTCCTCTACCCAGATATGTGGTGACCTTTATGAAGTGAATTCAGTTTTGTTTATTGTGTTTTGGTGTTTAGTTTTTTTCAGAACTGGAATTAACAGAAATTAAAAAAATCAAATTATGTATGGTTTATCTTAAGGAGGAGGGGATTAATATCTTAACTCGTATATTAGGACAAACATCGTCCGCGTTTTAGCATTGATCTTTTCTTAATGTACACACTTACGTGGGAGTTGTTCCCTTGGTCGGAAATAATAAAATATCAAAATGATTGGTGTCGTCTGCTTTTCATTTATCTTGGAAGATGCTACAAAAACAAAGTTTAACTTTGCCACTACGACATTGATGTTTATAACTTACATGACGACATTTCCTCAAAGCAGCCACATACTCCAGAGCTCCAAAGCCTCGGTCCCGAATTCTGCATCATCATTGGCTGGTTGACTATCACGGTGGTGTGTTGAGGCTGCACTCCCATTGGCTGACCCATCACAAGAGGCGGACGTGCTTCCAAGGGCATGCCGGGATAACCTTGAGGGCTCTGTTGCAAGAAATATACACATACCAGTAGCTACAGAATTATAAACGAGTTTACTTTTCTTTCGTATCAAAGGCTGAATTCAACCAATCACTCCATCACTACTTCATCGTGGGAAGTTTTATTTAATCACTCATCAATACCTCTATTGTGGGACTGTTTTATTTAATCACCCATCACTACCTCCATCGTTGGACTGTTTTATTTAATCACCCATCACTACCTCCATCGTGGGACTTTTATTTAACCACCCATAACTACTTCCATCGTGAGACAGTTTTATTTAATCACCCATCACTACCTCCATCGTGGGACTGTTTTATTTAATCACCCATAACTACCTCCATCGTGGGACTGTTTTATTTAATCACCCATCACTACCTCCATCGTGGTTCTGTTTTATTTAATCACCCATCCATCACTATCACCCATCACTACCTCCATCGTATCGTTTTATTTAATCACCCATCACTACCTCCATCGTTCGTGAGACAGTTTTATTTAATCACCCATCACTACCTCCATCGTGGGACTGTTTTATTTAATCACCCATCACTACCTCCATCGTGGTTCTGTTTTATTTAATCATCGTGGGACATCACCCATAACTACCTCCATCGTGGTTTTATTTAATCACCCATCACTACCTCCATCGTGGGACTGTTTTATTTAATCACCCATCACTACCTCCATCGTGGGACTGTTTTATTTAATCACCCATCACTACCTCCATCGACTGTTTTATTTAATCACCCATCACTACCTCCATCGTGAGACTGTCTTATTTAATCACTCATCACTACCTCCATCGTGATAATGTTTTATTTAATCACTCATCATTACCTCCATCGTGGGACGGTTCCATCGTGGGACTTTTATTTAATCACTCATCACTACCTCCATCGTGGGACTGTTTTATTTAGTCGCTACCTCCATCGTGGGACTCTTAGTGTATTTTATCACTACCTCCGTCGTGGGACTTTTATTTAATCACTACCTCCGTCGTAAGACTGTTTTATTTTATCACCCATCACTACTTCCATCGATCCTTCATTGTAGTTCATTTCAAACGAACAGATTACAACCGAGCGAAACTCCGACTCGCTTGAGCACGCACATACAGTTTCAAAATGTCCCCATGCCTTTAAATGGTTTAACCAGAGCCCCACGACTGGTATATTGTATGTGCTGTCCTGTCTATGGGAAAATGCATATACAAAACCCCTTTGCTATTAATGGAAAAATGTAGCAGGTTTCCTCTCAAGACTACGTGTCAGAATTACCAAATGTTTGACATCCAATAGCTGATGATTAATTAATGTGCTTTAGAGGTGTTTTTGAATAAAACAAATATTGAACGGTTTAAGCAAATGTAACAAAGTAGCGTTTACTATCTTTATTTAATATGGCAAATATGACATCTCTTGGCCCAAGATGTGCCAACTGTCCGTATACGATTACAGAGTTGAGTACAGTTGAAATTAAAACGCTTGCAATGTCACCATATTCTATGGACTATTTACGATGGCGCATATAAAAGATCCCTTACTACTAATGTAAAAATTACCAAATGTTTGACATCCAATAACGGTAGATTGATAAATCAATGTGGTCTAGTGGCATCGTTAAACATATCATTCATAGTTAGTATGCAATTTGCGGGCGAGTGGGTGCCATAGGTTCGAGTCCCAGTAACGGCATGGGACAATTTGTGAGGCCAGAAAGGATTTAATTATCCCCTGCGCCAGTGCGTTAATATCTATGTATGTAACAGTGAACCTCGACATGCATACAATATATAGATATTCATACATCAATAAATACTAGCCAGTGCCATGTCTGCCAGCTGTGTCATTCACGTAAGCGGGATTGACCGCGAAGATTGTAGGTTGTTGGGGTTAAACAGCATTCTTTTTATGGATGTCTGGATAGCTCAAAACGCATCGTGATTAGTCTGCAAGTTACGGGCGATTCGGTGCCACAGGTTCGAGTCACAGCAACAGCATGGGACAATTTCTGAGTCCAGAAAGGACTTAATTATCCCCTGCGCCAGTGCGTTAATATCTATGTATGTAACAGTCAACCTCGACATATATACAATATATAGATATTCATACATCAATACATACATACAGATATTCGGGCAAAATGTGCTAACCCGATATTTTTTTACCATGTATTTCCATCATTCTACCCTCAAAATCCGTGTAAACATACGTAGTGATTCGTTTGCAACCCTATATAGCTGTTTGGTAGTAACGCTAGTATGATTAAATGATTATTTTTTTTCAGATTCGGGCATTTTCGTTTAATTCGGGCAAAAGCCAGCCTGCACCCCTCTCCTCCTATAAAAATAGGAGCCCGTACGCCTATTCCGCCATTATCTGTGTCATAACCTTCACCTCGTCTGGGTTAACACTGTAACCTGGGGGTGACTCCGCCATCATAGATTGTAGGGATGAATCTGCAATAGAAAGTTAAATATGTACCCGGTGATTCATTGAAAACAGAAATGCTACAAAACATTTAACTTTCTAAAGATGACAAGAGAAACAGTGTGAACGACAGAACATTACAATTTGACACAAATCCGGTTCATTATATTATCTGTTGTTGGTGAGATTACAATAATCCAGTGGAATGATACACCATTTTGAACGTGGGCTACTAAAGTGAATATTTTACAATATGTAGACAAACTGATTTGGTGCGTATTTTCAATGTTTTTGCACTGCAAATATTTTCTATTCATCAACTTTACAAAAATGGAAAAGATGTATATTGTGTGTATGTATTCTTGTTGCCTTTGTTGATCAAGAAGGAAATTTGTTTTGTTTAACGACACAACTAGAGCATATTGAGTAATTGGAGTAATCGGCTATTGGGACCGGCCTCGGTGGCGTCGTGGTTAGGCCATCGGACTACAGGCTGGTAGATACAGGGTTTCAGATCCCAGTCGAGGCATGGGATTTTTAATCCAGATACCGACTCCAAAACCTGAGTGAGTGCTCCGCAAGGCTCATTTGGTAGGTGTAAACCACTTGCACCGATCAGTGATCCATAACTGGTTCAACAAAGGCCATGGTTTGTGCTATCCTGCTTGTGGGAAGCGCAAATAAAAGATCCCTTGCTTCTAATCAGAAAGAGTAGCCCATGAAGTGGCGACATCGGGCTTCCTCTCAAACTCTGTGTGGTCCTTAACCGTATGTCTGACGTCATATAACCGTAAATGAAATGTGTGGGGATGTCAAATGCATTTATACCTGATGCCTGAACCGTAATGGATATAGGCATGTAAAACAAATTTCAAGTTTATTTACATCATAGTCACAGATTAACCTCGTGATAGGCGTGCTCGAAAACATGGGATTATATGAGCACATGAAAATACTTCATCTCGGTTTGTGGTGCACGCGTTACACACATGCTAAAGTGTCTATTCAATATTAAAGGCATACTGTCACGGATTTAAGGACCTTATTACTTTAAAAATGGATAATAGCTAAAAATGACATTAATTGTTGGAAACCAAATCTAGCTATTACATCACCTCAACTGAACGCTATTGGCAATTTTAGCTTTTGAATTATGGACCATTGCCATAATTCAATTATTTTTACAAAATATCATTAGTAAATGGAGTATGGTGGTTATGAAGATTTTTGAATAAAGTACATTTAGGACAAATCAAATTATATTTGTTCAGGTAATACTTTGTTAGACCATTAAATAGGTCAGTGGTCTGTGACAATATGCCTTTAAAGATTATATTTTTGTATTTATAGATTTTGATGGAGCTGGTGAGAATGTCATGGGCAGTGGTCATACTGTTTGCAGGAAAGCTATCTACACGATTTTGTGTAAGTGGTCATACTGTTTGGAGGAATGCTATTTACACGATTTTGTGTAAGTGGTCATACTGTTTGGAGGAATGCTATTTACACATTTTGTGTAAGTGGTCATACTGTTTGGAGGAAAGCTATTTACACGATTTTGTGTAAGTGGTCATACTGTTTGGAGGAAAGCTATTTTCCACGATTTTGAGTAAGTGGTCATACTGTTTGGAGGAATGCTATTTACACATTTTGTGAAAGTGGTCATATTGTTTGGAGGAAAGCTATTTACACATTTTGTGTAAGTGGTCATACTGTTTGAAGGAATGCTATTTACACATTTTGTGTAAGTGGTCATACTGTTTGGAGGAAAGCTATTTACACATTTTGTTTAAGTGGTCATACTGTTTGGAGGAATGCTATTTACACGATTTTGTGTAAGTGGTCATACTGTTTGGAGGAAAACTATTTACACGATTTTGTGTAAGTGGTCATACTGTTTGATGGAATGCTATTTACACGATTTTGTGTATGTGGTCATACTGTTTGGAGGAATGCTATTTACACGATTTTGTGTAAGTGGTCATACTGTTTGGAGGAATGCTATTTACACGATTTTGTGTAAGTGGTCATACTGTTTGGAGGAAAGCTATTTACACATACTGTTTGGAGGAAAGCTATTTACACGATTTTGTGTAAGTGGTCATACTGTTTGGAGGAAAGCTATTTACACATACTGTTTGGAGGAAAGCTATTTACACGATTTTGTGTAAGTGGTCATACTGTTTGAAGGAATGCTATTTATACGATTTTGTGTATGTGGTCATACTGTTTGGAGGAAAGCTATTTACACGATTTTGTGTAAGTGGTCATACTGTTTGGAGGAAAGCTATTTACACATACTGTTTGGAGGAAAGCTATTTACACGATTTTGTGTAAGTTGTCATACTGTTTGGAGGAATGATATTTACACATTGTGTGTAAGTGGTCATACTGTTTGGAGGAATGCTATTTACACGATTTTGTGTAAGTGGTCATAATGTTTGGAGGAATGCTATTTGCACATTTTGTGTAAGTGGTCATACTGTTTGGAGGAATGCTATTTACACGATTTTGTGTAAGTGGTCAAACTGTTTGGAGGAAAGCTATTTACACATACTGTTTGGAGGAAAGCTATTTACACATACTGTTTGGAGGAAAGCTATTTACACGATTTTGTGTAAGTGGTCATACTGTTTG
This sequence comes from Gigantopelta aegis, assembly GCF_016097555.1. Lineage (NCBI taxonomy): Eukaryota > Metazoa > Mollusca > Gastropoda > Neomphalida > Peltospiridae > Gigantopelta > Gigantopelta aegis. Next base: position 23,997,872 of record NC_054705.1, read on the forward strand.
AAGGAATGCTATTTATACGATTTTGTGTAAGTGGTCATAATGTTTGGAGGAATGCTATTTACACGATTTTGTTTAAGTGGTCATACTGTTTGGAGGAAAGCTATTTACACGATTTTGTGTAAGTGGCCATACTGTTTGGAGGAATGTTATTTACACGATTTTGTGTTAATGGTCATACTGTTTGGAGGAATGTTATTTACACATTTTGTGTAAGTGGTCATATTGTTTGGTGGAATGTTATTTACACGATTTTGTGTAAGTGGTCATACTGTTTGGAGGAAAGCTATTTACACATTTTGTGTAAGTGGTCATACTGTTTGGAGGAATGCTATTTACACGACTTTGTGTATGTGGTCATACTGTTTGGAGGTAAGCTATTTACACGATTTTGTGTAGGTGGTTATACTGTTTGGAGGAATGTTATTTACACGATTTTGTGTAAGTGGTCATACTGTTTGGAGGAATGCTATTTACACGATTTCGTGTAAGTGGTCTTACTGTTTGGAGGAAAGCTATTTACACATTTCGAATGGAATATTTGCGTAAACCATTTATGGGTTACGCAAATACAAATTCAGGTGACCCATTTTGTTTTTAGGTAACCGATCATGAACATGTAAATGATGTCATAAATTCAATGCGCGAACGAAAAATGGTTTTCGCAAACTATACTTACGCGAGCGAAGCGCGAAGGAAACTATCGCTCTCGCAGTTTTTAGAGGCCTGCAGCAGCATATTCATTTAAGCATACGCTTTATTCTTTAGAAATATATATTAGCTTAGTGACTATAAATTTGTGAAAAAAGTAAACAGAAAGTCGTAATGGATTCCGTTGACCTTAATCAAATACACTTAGAAATCTTTTAAACTGGCAGTTAACTGTGCTCAAACATTCTTGTTATAAATATCTCCAAAATGAAAGTAAACAAAAGGTCGCGACGAGTAGTAAGGGAGCCTATAAAGAATCGTGACCTTCTATCTGTTTAAGGAAAAGTTTGGTTTATTTAACGACACCACTAGAGCACATTGATTTATTACTCATCGGCTTTTGAATATTAAACATTTGGTAATTTTGACATATAGTCTTAGAGAGGAAACATGCTACATTTTTATATTAGCAGCAAGGGATATTTTGTATGCACCATCCACATACATGATAAAACGTACCACGGCCTTTGATATATCAGTCGTGGTGCATGGCTGGAACGAGAAATAGACCCATGTGTCCACTGATGGAGATCGATCCCAGACCGACCGCGTATCAGGCGAGCTCTTTACAATTCAGCCAAGTCCCGCCCCTCGGAAAGTTTGAATAGTTTAAAAAAATAAACGATTTTATGATATTTGGAGCTATACATTTTGGCTATAGTTAAATTTTAAAACTATTATTATTGAATCTGAATCGCAAAATTCATTTTTAAACAACATTTGACCGGCCTCGGTGGCGTCGTGGTTAGCCCATCGGTCTACAGGCTCGTAGGTACTGGGTTCGGATCCCAGTCGAGGCATGAGATTTTTAAATCCAGATACCGACACCAAACCCTGAGTGAGTGCTCCGCAATGCTCAATGGGTAGGTGTAAACCACTTGCACCGACCAGTGATCCATAATTGGTTCAACAAAGGCCATAGTTTGTGCTATCCTGCCTGTGGGAAGTGCAAATAAAAGATCCCTTGCTGCTAATCAGAAAGAGTAGCCCATGAAGTGGCGACAGCGGGTTTCCTCTCAAAATCTGTGTGGTTCTTAACCATATGTCTGACGCTATATAACCGTAAATAAAATGTGTTGAGTGCGTCGTTAAATAAAACAATTCTTTCTTTTTTTCTTTTAAACAACAATTTGTAAACTATTGTAAGGATTATTTTGCACAGTATTTTAACCCAAGAATATTTTTCATTTAGATGGCCTTAAACGCACTAGACCTCTCCGGATTATTTTGCATAGAATTATAACCCAAGAATGTTTTCTGTTATTATTATTTAGATAGCCTTAGACGCGATTTCTTGGCACGTTGATAGCAAAATTACTCATTTTCAGACAGTGATTAGTTGCTCTGTTGGAGATTTATAACCCCAAAATTATTATTTAGAAGAGTTGAAACCCGTTACTCTTAGATCTCAATCACTAAATCGTGAATTACAGCGTTGACCGCCGTCATTGAACAACACTGGAACGGCTACCGCTGTGTTTGGCGGCAAGCGTTTTGTTTCTGTTACTTTTTTCTGCTTGGAAGGGCGCGAATGCAGGCGAGGTGGGGGGGGGGGGGGGGGGGGTGTTGTGACGCTACATGCTCTTATCTTTTCGCCTGTAGCGATGTTAATTGTTTTAGAGGGCCGTGTGCAGCTTGGTTACGTAATACCCCCGCGCGACGGTAGTAGAGCTGCGTCCCAATACACACCAAGATCAGGTGTGGAGGCCATGAGGCCCTCTCAAATTGGTAAAAGATAGTTGGTTTAACAAGGGTAATGCCGAAAACCTGCTGATTTATGTAGGGAGAGTTAGAGATAGGTTGTGGCAGGCGACCGAACTAGCTAGGAAGCATCTGAGCTATGCTCAGAGCAAAATAAAATCAGTGTTTGATAGGAAGGCTAAGAGTCAGGAATTTAAACCAGGGGATAAGGTGCTGCTGTACCTTCCCATTAAACGGGGTTCATTACAGAACAGGTATTTCGGTCCTTATGTTGTGCACAAACGGGTTAATGAGACAGGGTATGTGATAAACACTCCTGATAGGGTTAGGAAAAGTAGGTATTGCCACATCAATTTGCTAAAAGGTTATTTTGACAGACTGCCGATAGTTCCAGTGTTACCTGTCCACATTGAGAGTCACTCAATTTCCTGTGATGACGTCAAGACTGCGGAGATCAAGTTAACCAACAGCCAGATTCTAGCAGACTTGAGTTCTTATCTACAGCACCTTGACAGCCCCCAGCGAGCAAAGTTGACTACGTTGATACAAGGCAATGTTTCCATTTGTCAGGACTTTCCAACGGTTACCAATACCTTAATTCAGGATGTGCGCTTGGAACCCAACGCTACACCGATTCGACAGCATGCCTATCGGATAAACTCTGTAAAACGTGCGGCACTGAAAAAGGAGATAGATTACATGTTGGAACACGACATTCTGGAACCATCAAACAGTCAGTGGGCATCACCTGTTATACTGATTCAAAAGGGAGATAACAGTTTCCGGGTGTGTGCTGACCTACGTCGCGTGAATCAACTCATCAAGGCAGATGCCTACCCTCTACCCCGCCTTGACGATTGCATCGACCGAGTTGGACACGCTCAATACATCACCAAATTGGGTTTTATGCCATTCCGTTAACGGAGAAAGCTAAGGACATTCTGGCGATCATCACACCTGACGGCCTCTTCCAATTTCGAGTGATGCCGTTTGGTTTGAAGACTGCCCCTGCTGCCTTTCAAAGGATGATGAACCACGTGTTATCAGACTTAGAAAACGTCAGTGTGTATCTGGACGATGTGGTGTTAGCCACCGACACTTGGGATGAACATTTAACCGGTTTACAACAAATATTCAGTCGCCTACAGAAAGCTAACTTGGCGGTGAACCTGGGTAAATGTGAATTCGTGAAAGCTTCAGTGACCTACTTAGGTCATACTGTCGGACATGGTTGCGTCGCCCCACTGCAGGCCAAGACACTAAGCATCAGCCAGTATCCTGCACCGACCAACCGTCGTGAAGTTCGCCGGGTTTCTTGGTATGGCCGGTTATTATCGTCGTTTCTGTGCTAAATTTGCGACGGTAGCTGCCCCCATCACATCGCTTCTAAAGAAGGAAACGAAGTTCCAGTGGTCAGATGAATGCGAGAAGTCATTCAACCGTCTTAAGCAGATGCTCTCCTCGTCTCCCGTGATGGCAGCACCAGACTACCGAATGCCTTTCAAGCTGGCTGTGGATGCCAGTGACGCGAGAGCTGGAGCTGTGCTGTTCCAAGAAGACGAAAATGGACTGGACCATCCTGTAAGTTTCTTCTCCAAAAAGTTTGACAAACACCAGGTGAACTATTCCACTATAGAGAAGGAAGCTTTGGCCATGGTACAAGCTCTGAAGCATTTTCAGATCTACGTGAAATCGGCATTGCATCTAGTGGTTGTCTTTACTGATCATAATCCGCTTACCTTCATTCACAGAATGAAAGCCACCAACCAGAGAGTTTTGAGGTGGACTCTTCTTTTGCAGGAATTCCCAATTACCATTGAACATATCAAGGGCACATCCAATGTAATCGCTGATGCCCTATCCCGAAGTTGAACGTTGTGATAATGTGTTGACGTTCTTGATTTCTGTTTTTGTTTTTATATATACATTGTATACCAGGGACTCAGAGACTCAGTGTGATTACTGGTAGTCACCTTATTACTATGTGTTATAAATGCCCGGATGCGTCGGTTAACACACATTTGTTTTGTTTTAATGTAGTATATTTCCCTATTCCTAGAGTAGGGGAAATATCCTTTTTGAGGTGGGGGTGTGTGACGGAACATGCTCTTATCTTTTCGCCTGTGGCGATGTTAATTGTTTTAGAGGGCCGTGTGCAGCTTGGTTACGTAATACCTCGGCGCGACGGTGGTGGAGCTGCGTCCCAATACACACGCCATGTGGCCAGTAGTTACGTAATACCTCCGGTAATGCGTTTTACAACCGGGGTATTTCTAGCGAACTGGTGACAGTAAGTCTGGCCATCTAAGAAAAAAATACCATCTCTGGGAGTTGGGGCAATATCACATGATAGGTGAGGTACCGCGTTGTACCCCCAGGCGATATTAGCTGTCTCTGAGATTTTTGAATAAATAGATAGGGTTTCAGATATATCGAGGAGAAACATTGGAAGGCTCCCGGGGAACGTTGTCCGTTTGGACTGGTAAATATATTTTTCTGTTCTGTTGTATAACCTTGATGTGATTGATGTGACTTTAAATATTTTAATACTGTATTATACCAATATTCTTTAGACAGTGTCTCCGGTAATCTGACGAAGTAAATTGTAGGCTTAACTGTTCTAATATTTTTATACGAGTATTTGGTAAGATAAACCTTAGCCGGTCATCCTAGAGGATCTAGGTACACTGTAGGTTATTGTCTTTATTGTGATATGTACCAGTATTAATTCTGTATTACAAGGTTACTGAATGAGTAGTCAAGGGTTAATTAAAAATTAACCAGTTAGCAATAGAGTTGTAATTCCTTTATTAATTAAGTTCCCCTGGCAGCGTTTCTGAATTATCACACGTGTGGGTGTTGTATCACGGTGAAGTGATTAGAATATTGGGTAAACTAGACACCTAGTGATTAACTAATTAAGTGATTAGTTCTGGGTTGTTATTATTTGTTGTTGTTAAATAACTACTGCGGCAAGTACATTTGTCAGCGTAGTGTTAATACAGATTCCAAAGTGTATCGTGTTTTGTTGTGTTTTCTAGTGAACTAAACGTGCTATATATATATATTTATATAAGATCTTATCTCTGATTATACCTAGAGACGAGCCACTCGGGTATTAGACTGCCCGATACAGAGAGATCTAACAGATATACAGTTAGGAGAGATATTTGGATAATTGTGTTTTATTCAGTTACGGGTATTATAGGATCCCCGTGACAGGTGTTGACCGCCGCCACAGAACAACACTGCGGGGGAGGGACATAGCTCGGTGGTAGAGTGCTCGCTTGACGCGCGGTCGGTCTGGGATCGATCCCCGTCGGTGGGCCCATTGGGCTATTTCTCGTCACAGCCAGTGCACCACGACAGGTATGTACTATCCTGTCTGTGGGATGGTGCATATAAAAGATCTCTTGCTGCTAATCGGAAAGAGTAGCCCATGAAGTGGCGACAGTGGGTTTCCTCTCTCAGTATCTGTGTGGTCCTTAACGATATGTCTGACGCCATATAACCGTAATTAAAATGTGTTGTGTGCGTCGTTAAATAAAACCTTTTTTTTAACAACACTGGAACGGCTACCGCTGTGTTTGGCTGCAAGCGTTTTGTTTATTTGTGTATTTGATCACTATATTGCACTGGTCGAATTAAAACTATCAGAGGCTTTAAGTTTGACACCCAATAGCCGATGTATTTTTCGTGCTAGGATGTCGTTAAACATTCATTCATTCATTCAGATGATTTAAATACAGTACTCAACATACGTTATTGGTTTGGTACAAATAAACAACAAACAAACAAAAAACCCAGAAAACCCCCAATAAGAACTAAAACAGAATACCCCCTGCTGAATATAGTGTTTGTTGGCACTAGGAGCATCAGATTCCGAGTGTGTCATTTGTTCGTTAAATTGACATACCCTAATTTTTAAACACTAAGGCATACTTTTCACTATTAGAGCCGTTTATGATCACTGAAATCAAACATTATTTATATTTTATTGTTTATATTATCCATTTCCGTACAATCGAACAATTTCTAGTTATCCTGGTGTTTCTAGTACCACAAAATGCATTTTTTCATACTTTTAAAAACGCACGTGCGTCTTAGAAGTAACTGTTAAGGAGTCACGTTTTAGTTTATTTTTAAGCGTATTTCAACATCACAGACTCTTGCTTCACTCTGTTGTATCCAAATATGTTACAGGTTTGTAAATTAACCAAACTTAGTGTCCATTTTTACGGGCTGAAACTAGAGTCTAGGTGAAAATTATGCCTTAGTGTTTAAAAACTAGGGTCAGTCCCTTTAAGCATTGCGCTTCTATATTTTGCGCGGTAGTTCTGAGAACGGTTAGGATGAGAAGAAATTAATTATTTGATGACGCACCACTCAACACAATTTATTATGGTTATATTTATGTCGAACATTATAATTAGAACCCTCAAAGATAAGATTGGAAACCCGTTGCCACCATACCTACTACCGAAAAAACCCCGCCTAAAATTCAACGGTCTTTTATTTGCACTGTGATATACCAGTCGTGGGGCACTTGTTGTGATGAAAGAAAGAAATGCTTTATTTAACGACGCATTTAACACATTTTCTTTACGGATATATGGCGTCAGACATATGGTTAAGGACCACACAGATATTGAGGGAGGAAAACCTGCTGTCGCCACTTCATGGGCTACTCTTTTTTTTTTATTAGCAGCAAGGGATCTTTTACATGCACCATCCCACAGACAGGGTCGTACATACCACGGCCTTTGAACGAGAAATAGCCCAATGGGCCCACCGACGGGGATCGATCTCACACCAACTGCGCATCAAGTGAGCGCTGTATCACAGGGTTACGTCCCGCCACTGGTTATGAAAACCGATCGGAATCTACACAGTGATAATACAAATAGTGAACATTTCCGTCCTTCCTTTCCTTCCTACAGTTCCGTTATACCTCGCCAGCTACATGTAATAATTGACTGACCTATATAAGTAATGAGTTTGCGCCATGCATAAAGCTGGTTCTAGAAACGAGCTTCTCATTCGGCCAACTATGTCAAAACAACTAGCTCCGTTTTACTGTAGGTGAACCGCTCAAAATAATATGCGTCCAAATAACGCCATCCCGCCCGCTACTGGCCCCGGTCGAGCTGTCTGTGCTCATTTGCACTTGCACCTGCCAGCGCGGGGGAGGGGGTGTCCGTCTCGCCCCCACCCATCATTTCCTGACAGTCCTGGACAGAGGCACCGACACCTGCGGTCACGGCAGACGTGCGCTAAATCAGCTTGTTGTTAAAGGGACATTCCTGAGTTTGCTGCAAATTTTAAGATGTTATCGATTAACAAAGACTTTTTGACGATTATAATTACATATCAAATAAATTTTTCTGCATAAAATATTAGTGGCTGTTTATTAAATATGTTTCTGATCGTTATAATATTTGCACTAGGTTAAATTTCATTTTTTTTCCTAAAATATAATTTTTTCGTTAGTACGAAATTATTTGAAGACAAAATCCAGTTTGGACTACTTACAAATATTAAGACGACCAGAAATACATTGAATATACAGACACTGATATTCTAAACCAGAAAATATATTTAATATGTAAGTGTAATCGTAGAAATATTTTATTAGTGGGAAACATCTTACAATGCAGCAAACTCGGGAATGTCCCTTTAATGTGCACGTTAAAGCCCTTGGCCGATTCTGACCTGAACACGCCTGACCGGCCTCGGTGGCGTCGTGGTAGGCCATCGGTCTACAGGTTGGTAGGTACTGGGTTCGGATCCCAATCGAGGCATGGGATTTTTAATCCAGATACCGACTCCAAACCCTGAGTGAGTGCTCCGCAAGGCTCAATGGGTAGGTGTAAACTACTTGCACCGACCAGTGATCCATAACTGGTTCAACAAAGGCCATGGTTTGTGCTATCCTGCCTGTGGGAAGCGCAAATAAAAGATCCCTTGCTGCTAATCGGAAGAGTAGCCCATGTAGTGGCGACAGCGGGTTTCCTCTCAAAATCTGTGTGGTCCTTAACCATATGTCTGACGCCATATAACCGTAAATAAAATGTGTTGAGTGCGTCGTTAAATAAAACATTTCTTTCTTTGATCACGCCTGCGATTGTGCAAGCAGTCAGGTTGATACACGAACTTAGAACCGCTGTTTAGCTAATAAAAAGTAATATAAAATAGTTTTCCTATTACAGTTGACGTCTTGCTAATGACAGTTAACATACACCTTGAATTATCTTTTTCTTAAATTATCAATATTAGAAAATGAGGTTGTTGTGTTTTTCGTCCTGGTATTTGTAGTAGCTTTAAATTAATTTTATGCGAAACATAAAGGCACTGCCTAGATTATCTGTTAACGTTATGATACTTCACTAGCGCCATTAACGGACTTGCCTATATAAAATGCATTTTTGTCCACCATGAATAGCATGAGACGCTGTTCGGTTTAAGTCAGTAGTAAAGAATTTAACTTACCTAACCAAGTGTCCAGAAATGGAGAATCAGTTTAGCGAGTAGTGAGTTACGTGCAGTAGTAATAACCAGATCTTGAACGTGTATTGTCGACCTACAAGATATGTAATTTCTTTCGTTTGAGATCCGAATTAGAAAGAAATTTATTTCTCCTAGTATATGGAAATAAACAAGGGAGGTAATATGTATTTATAGAGGGCGTTATGTATGTGGTATAAAAGGCAATGTATCATGTAATGAGTTCTCTCACTTCAGTGGTCGGCAGTCAGAATGACGAATACATTGTTATATTATATTTTATACCTGTACTTGGGCTGTTAAGGGTTGGCGAACCTTTATAATACGTATTAAGTTCAGAACAGAGTTCTCAGACTGACAAGTCTTTATAATATGTTTTGTTTTGAATTATACATTATAACATACAAATCTGTTTTACATGTTGCAGATTATTATCGGAGTTGGTCCTAAAGGAGGTTGACGAACCCTTAGAATACGTGTTGAAGAGTCGGTATTGATGTCGTGAGACTGACCAAGTCTTGATAATATGGTTACGGTTTTTGTTATAATAAAGCTCGTCTGGTCATATTCGGCACTGACTGCATGGGCGGATCCAAGGGGGGGGGGGGGGGGGACCAGGGGGACGCGTCCCCCCAAAAAATTGTTCAAGTGCCCTCAAAATGTCCAAATGCCCTTTTTGTTTGTAGAATTTTTTTTTTTTTAAGTAAACAATAATTATATTGTAGATAAATGAAGTCAAGATTTTCGTGTACATGCGCAAGCTTGCAGATATGTGTCTGTGTTATCGAGTCTCAATGGGGCCCCATTGAGGTTCTAACGCGAGTGACGCCAATTTACTTCATTATTACTAGTATATTATGACGTAGAACTGTAGGAATTCATATTAATTGTAAATATCAAAACTTGTAGTAAGGTGCCCTTTTGACGAGTCAATGTGCCCTTCTTTTTTGGTCCCCACCTAAAAATATTTCCTGGATCCGCCCATGGACTGTATGCAATTATATGGTGTTTGCTTCTTGTATATGGGCCAGAATGTTTATTGTAGGGGGGGGGGGGGGGGGGGGTCTAGGAGAAATGGTTGTTTCAAGTATTATTGTGTAATATCAGCTTAAAGTACAAGTACCTACAATCTATGAAATTGACGGTCAGCAGCCTGTTGTGTCACGTGACTTGGGTGTATAGTTACATAAAGAAAATGTCAGTCAGAAGTGTGGAACGGAGCGGGGAAATGTGGGACAGAGTGGGGAACGGATCGGGGGAGTGGGGGACGGAGTGTGGAAAGGAGCGGGGGAGTGTGAAACGGAGCGGGGGATCGGAGTGTTGAACGGAGCAGGGGAGTGGGGAACGGAGCGGAGGTGGAGAACGGAGCGGAGGAGTGGGGAACAGAGCGGGGGAGTGTGGAACGGAGCGGGGGATTGGGCGAGCGAAGCAGTGGGGAACGGAGCGGGACAGTGGGGGGAACAGAGCGGGGGAGTGTGGAAAAGAGCGAGAGAGTGGGAGACGGAGCGGAGGTGGAGAACGGAGCGGGGGATTGGGTGACGGAGCGAAGCAGTTGGGGACGGAGCGGGACAGTGGGAACAGAGTGGGTGAGTGTGGAATTGAGTGGGGGAGGGGGCAACGATGCGGAGGTGGAGAACAGAGCGGGGGATTGGGTGACGGAGCGAAGCAGTGGGGGACGGAGCGGGACAGTGGGAACGGAGCGGGACAGTGAGAGACGGAACGGAGCAGTGGGTGACGGAGCGTAGCAGTGGGAGACGGAACGGAGCAGTGGGTGACGGAGCGGGAAAGTGGGTAACGGAGCGGGGGAGTGGGGAACGGAGCGGGAAAGTGGGTAACGGAGCTGGGGAGTTGAGAATGCAGCGGGGGAGTGGGGAACGGAGTGGGGGGATGGAGCAGGGCAGTGGGGAATGGAGCGGGGGAGTGGGGTCCGGAGCGGGGAGTGAGGAACGGAGCGGGCAAGTGGGGGACAGAGTGTACCCCCAGAAACCTTTTTACACTTTTTCGCGCTCTCGATCAAAGTATGAAATATTTCGCGTATCTCATTTTAGGGCGTAGCTATGCGTCTAACTACTTAAACGTAATTTTTATGATACCTCTGAATATAGTTTGATCTATTTTACGAATTAAATGCGCCAATTTCTTGGTCTCACTCTAAAATATTTCCTGGACCCGCCCCTGCATCTAGAAATGTTTTATTTAACGACGCACTCAACACATTTTATTTACGGTTATATGGCGTCGGACATATGGTTAAGGACCACACATATATTGAGAGAGGAAACCCGCTGTCGCCACTTCATGGGCTACTCTTTTTGATTAGCAGCAAGGGATCTTTTATATGCACCATCTTTTATATGCACCATCCCACAGACAGGGTAGTACATACCACGGCATTTGATATACCAGTCGTGGTGCACTGGCTGGAAAGAGAAATGAAATGAAAATGTTTATCAACGCTATTGAACCATATTGCTTTATGTTACAGCCACGCGACCCCCCACCCCCCACCCCTCTAAAAAAGGCAAAATATCCGCGCCTTACTATATCAATATTGACGTGCTTTGAAATCCTAAATTATCAAAGTAACATTTTACTGTCTTAGAATATTGTTTTTGTCCTGTGAGGGGCAGGACGCAGCCCAGTGGTAAAGCACTCTCCTGATGCACGGTCAGTCTAGGATCGATCCCGGCCGGTGGGCCCACTGGGCTATTTCTCACGACTGGTACATCAAAGGCCGTGATATGTGCTATCCTGTCTGTGGGATAGTGCATATAAAAAGATCCTTTGCTACTAATGGAAAAATGTAGCAGGTTTTCTCTCTAAGACTATGTCAAAAACCAATAGCTGATAATTAATAAATCAGTGTGCTCTAGTGGTGTCGTTAAACAAAACAAGCTAACTGTGTCTTTTGAAGGTTAGAGTGGCATTGACCATTCGACATGAGCCGGCTAAAGCCGGTATCTTAAGATCATAACAGGTTAATTTACCAATCCTATAGTCCTACATTATACCATAAAATACTGAAATTAACTATGTATTTATTTTACAAGAGTACTAGGTCCACACCTGTTGGGTGCCTTGTCGCCTACAGTATCTGTACATCAAAACAAAATAGTTCTTATGTGTGTGTATGTGTGAGTGTGTGTGTGTGTGCGAGAGAGAGAGAGAGAGAGAGAGAGAGAGAGAGAGAGAGAGAGAGAGAGAGAGAGAGAGAGAGGGGGGGGGGGGGGGGGGGGGGTGTGTGTGTAGCTAGGTGGAGGTGTACTACTAGTATCTTGGTTCTTATTTTATAAAAAAACAATTGTCTTCAAAACGATATTCAAAAATCAAAACCATGAATTGGAAATAAAAGAATGACTGAATTTGGACAATACTATGTTCCTTTGCTGATCATAATTAGTTTAAAAGTAGTTCCGTCTCAATAAGCTATATTTTTTGACGCTTAAAATATAGAAATTTATCTAGTAATCATGTCTTACGAATATATATATATATATATATATATATATATATATATATATATATATATATATATATATATATATATATATATATATATATATATATATATATATTGATTGATTGATTGAGATTGATTGATTGATTGCAGGTTATATTTGTTTTAGATGTCATACAATAATGGGATGATATGCAATGCCACACTAAAATATTAAAATATATTACATAACATGTAGCATATAATATGCTACATAATAGTATTATGCTATTACATAGGCCTATTGCATTCAGGGCCCAGTTTCACAAAACATCATAAGCCTAGTTTTGCACGTAAACGTAAATCTACGACTACGCCAAAATTCTTATGACTATTTACAGTTTGAAATATACATATTTCATGTTGTTTTGTCCTTAAAATACTTCATCTTCCGTAATGATGTAATTTATTGTGTTAAATATATACCATACACGTGTATACCTATGATCGGCTTAACTACTAGTCGCAGACTTAAACATTAGGAGCCGAATTTACAAAGCCTAATTTATACTTACACGTGTGTAACTACATACATTTACAATGCTTAAACATATGGGCCCAATTTCATAAAACATCGTAAGCCAAGTTTTGCACATAAACGTAAATCTACGACTAAACCACAATTCTTATTACTATTATAGTACAACAAATATAGTTAAAAGTACACATATGTCATTTTCTTTCGTCCTTAAAATGTTCCATTTTCTGTAATGATGTAATTTTTGGCCTGAAACAGATGTCAAACACGTGTAAATATACGGCCGATATAACTGCTAGTCGCAGACGTAAACTTACGATATATTGCGAAATAGGTCCTTGCTTTTAAAGAAAAACAGGCTTCGTAAATTGGGCTCATTACGATTTGTGAAACTGGCTCCAGATGTTTAGTCTAAGTAACAAAATAAATCATTATTTTCAGCCTTAGATTACTAAAGGTGTAAGATGATAAGAACAGTGACGTGTTCAGGGGGGTGAGCCATTACAAACAATTCCACTGGCTTCCATTGCATATCCTATCCCATCACTTTCATTCAACGTTAATCGCAAAAAAACCCACAAAAAAAAAAAAAAAACCCGTCTAATGAGTGACGGCGAGCGCTCGGCCTAATGAACATGCCACATGTCAGCTGACGTCATTGTTAAAGATTAGGTAATTGTAAGAACAGTGACGTGTTCAGGAAGATGAGCCATTACAAACAATTCGACTGGCTTCAACTGCATATCCTATAGACTCACTACACAGTTGACTTCCGGGTGAGAGTTCATTTATCACTATATTTCCTAATTGTGACACATGTTATGGTTCACATATTCACTTCTAGGAAATGGTGAAGAATTAAAACTATGTATGTCTAATGGTAAGACATCTGACTGTATTTCGCCCATGTTATTTTGTAATATTGTGCATTGACCTTTTGGGACATGGGTGTATAGCGCAAGAGACAGACGGAGTGAATCGGTTAATGAACCACCTGTTCGGACCGGTACTACAGCCAGATGCGGTCGTATAGTAAAAAACTGAGTCGGAAATGTTCTCAATTTTGGAGTGAAAATAAATGCTTATATAATGTATGTTGGCAATGGTGTATGTTGTTAGTGCCAACGAGAATCCGTTCTATTGGCAATCTTCATTTGAAGTTGGACGATTTAACATGGATTTCAATGGCAGATGGCATCTGCGTAGTGAGACCTATCCCATCACTTTCATTTAACGTTAATCGCAAGAAAACAGTTTAACCAGTGACGGCAAGCGCTCTACCTCATGAACATGCCACATCAGCTGACGTCATTGCTAAATATTAGATCGTTGTTAACATGAGGTCATAATTAACAATTGACAATTTAGATACAATTCTGTTGTGATAAAGAGTTTGGCGGACTAATCAAGTCACTGGACACAACTGTTACTGGACTGATATGTAGATGTAAAAACTGGAAACTCCTTCACTGGACATTACTTCTTATCGCCATCTGCCGCTTGGGTTTTCTGGATAAAGGTCAGCTCACGTGACATCTGACACATCATGCATGGGCCGCAACAACACGCGGTGCGGCAGTCATTCATTATGCTTCCCTATAGGACAAATAATAATAAACAAAGTAACTAACTAAATAAAATAAATAAATAAATAGTAAGAGTAAGTAAGTAAGTAAGTAAGTAAGTAGTGTGTGTGTGTGTGTGAGAGAGAGAGAGAGAGAGAGAGAGAGAGAGAGAGAGAGAGAGAGAGAGAGAGAGAGAGAGAGAGAGAGAGAGAGAGAGAGAGAGAGAGAGAGAGAGTATTCACCACCATTTCATGGAGAGAAAAAGGCAGCGAGAGAAAGTGAGATAATATCTGTCACCATCTGAGAGATAGACTGTGACTGTGTGTGTGTGTGTGTGTGTGTGTGTGTGTGTGTGTGTGTGTGTGTGTAAGAGAGAGGGGGGGGAGTGATATATATATAGAGAGAGAGAGGGGAGGGAGGAAGAAATAGAAAGAAAGAAAGAGGGTGGGGTGTAATATTTTCCTCTCAATATCTGTGGTGGTTCTTAAACACATGTCTGATGCCATATAACCGTAAATAAAATGTTCTGAGTGCGTCGAGTATTCACCACCATTTCATGGAGAGAAAAAGGCAGCGAGAGAAAGTGAGATAATATCTGTCACCATCTGAGAGAAAGACTCTGTGTGTGTATATATATATATATATATAGATATATATGTATATATGTATGTGTGTATGTGTGTGTGTGTGTGTGTGTGTGTGTGTGTGTGTAAGAGAGAGAGAGAGAGAGAGAGAGAGAGAGAGAGAGAGAGAGAGAGAGAGAGAGAGAGAGAGAGAGAGAGAGGGAATGATATATATATATATATATATATATATAAAGATAGAAAGAAAGACACAGAGGGAAAGAGAGACTGAAGGAGATACGTCATTATGGTTTTAAAATTATATTCAACCAAGCACGCTCTGCCCCGGGGGTAGCGGTTTCCACATATAGAATTTTATTCGTAACCTGGGCAACGGATGATCTCCGAGTATTCAGAATATAGAAATTTAAAAATTACCCTCGAATTTGAATGTGTGGGACAATATAAGTAGCTATAGTCCGTCCCACAGAAAACGCCTTTTTTCATGCTATGGAATTTATTACAAATTATTTATTTCTGGGCCGATTTATTTGTACTTTGCACACAAACATAGTAATTTTGTGTTATTTCCAAAATACTTTTACTTTTCGTCTTATATCAAACCAAACTGAAATTATTTACATAAAAACTGTTTTATAGAATGTTGGGACGGATTATGGATGTAATCCGTGAGACACGCGAGAACGTTTAGATAGGGTGTGTTAAAAAGTTAAAAGTTAAAGTTTGTTTTGTTTAACGACACCACTAGAACACATTGATTTGTTAATCATCGGCTATTAATAATTGGATGTCAAACATTTGGTAGGTTTCGACTAATAGTCTTAGAGAGGAAACTCGCTACATTTTTCCAATAGTAGCAAGGGATCTTTTATATGCACCATCCCACAGACATCATAGCACATACTATGTCCTTTGATATACCAGTCGTGGTGCATTGGCTGGAATGAGAAATAGCCCGATGGGCCCACCGACGGGGATCGATCCCAGATCGACCACGCATCAAGCAAGCGCTTTACCACTGGGCTACGTCCCGCCCCTAGATTGGGTACAATGACTTTGCACCGAGCTTCCCACCACTCCACCCCCATCCCACCCTCACCCCACCCCAAAGAAAGAAAGAAAAAAAGGACACCCCACCCCAAAGAAAGAACGAAAGAAAGAAAAAAAACGACCAGCCCTCATTAGTTGAGGATGTATATACTGTATATTGCTACTTAGAACTGTATCAAGTATCAAAGATGGCGGCCTCCATTT
The DNA here is from genome assembly GCF_016097555.1 of Gigantopelta aegis. Classification (NCBI taxonomy): domain Eukaryota; kingdom Metazoa; phylum Mollusca; class Gastropoda; order Neomphalida; family Peltospiridae; genus Gigantopelta; species Gigantopelta aegis. The sequence continues at coordinate 24,014,162 of NC_054705.1, forward strand.
TCGTTGTATTGATGAATTCATGTTTGTACGCAATATTCAGCTCAATGTCTGTACCATAGCCAATGGCACCTGAGTGCAAAATGATTCTTGTGAAATGCGGCATCGGTACGAATATTGCGGACGGTTGTACAGATCAAAAGAGGAGACCCGGTTAGAACGATTGGGAACTGTAAACAGGCCATGTGTTTTATAATATAATTACAGATTCTATGAGCAATATAACATTTTTAAAGGGACATTGCTGAGTTTGCTGCATTGTAAACATGCCATGTGTTTTATAATATAATTACAGATTCTATGAGCAATATAACATTTTTAAAGGGACATTCCTGAGTTTGCTGCATTGTAAACAGGCCATGTGTTTTATAACATAATTACAGATTCTTTTAGCAATATAACATTTTTAAAGGGACATTCCTGAGTTTGCTGCATTGTAAACAGGCCATGTGTTTTGTAATATAATTACAGATTCTATGAGCAATATAACATTTTTAAACTCCTGTAAACGAATAGTGTTGAATACAGGAGAATGTAGAGTTTGTAAAACAAATAGATCTCAAGACAAACTGACTCACTTGAATGTTGTGCTGTGTCCGGATCTTCGTTCTCATGGCAACAACCCCGCCATGAACACAGATCGGCACACAGCAAGACTCGCCCATGTCCGTCGCCACCCTACACGCCAAGCAACACGGACAAAAGTAACCCAGACAACCTGCAATATATAACACACGTAAAAATACGAGACAGAGGACGGTGGGGGGGGGGGGGGGGATTGGTTAACTGTCACCATAGTGCTGGAGTAAAACCTCAAATATGGACAAACATGATAGAAATATTCGGGCAAAATGTGCTAACCTGAGACCTTTTTACAATATATTTTCATCATTCTACCTTCAAAATTAGTTGTAATCCATGTAAAAATGCGTAGTGATTCGTTTGTAACCCTGTATAGCTGTTTTACAGTAATGTTAATGTGAATAAATTATGTTATCCAGATTCGGGCATTTTCGTTTAATTCGAAGAAAAGCTAACCTGCCCCTTCCCCTCCCCTACAAAAATGGGAGCCCGTACGCCTATGATAACACAGATAACCTGTAATGTGGTTATAAATAGGATATATAGACAGAAAACCCGAACTATGGTTATAAATAACGCAGAGAGACAGACAACCTGAAACATAATAATAAATAAGGATACAGATACAATGTGTAATGAAGGAATTTTTTTTTTTTATATACGACGCACTCAACGCATTTTATTTACGGTTATATTGCGTCGGACATATGGTTAAGGACCACACAGATATTGAGGGAGGAAACCCGCTGTCCCCACTTCATGGGCTACTCTTTTCGATTAGCAGCAAGGGATCTTTTATATGAACCATCCTATAGACAGGATAGCACATACCACGCCCTTTGATGTACCAGTCGTGGTGCACTGGCTGGAACAAGAAATAGCCCAATGGGCCCACTGACAGGGATCGATTCCAAACCGACCGCGCATCATGCGAGCGCTTTACCACTAGGGTACGTCTCGCCCCGCCCCCCCCCCCCCAATATGTAATGTGATTATAAACAAGGATACAGATACAATTTGTAATATGATAATTAATAAGGATACAGATAAAATTTGAAATATGATAATTAATAATGATACAGATACAATTTTTAATATAATAATAAACAAATACAATTTGTAATATGATATTAAATAAGGATACAGAGACAGACAACCTGAAATATGATTATGAATATTGATACTCGTGATGTGTGAAAACCATATTTTCACTTCGCAATTCGTGAAAATGTGATCTTCACACATCACTCGTTGACATAAAAATCGTGTTAGAAAAACACGCGTGAAGTAACCTCTATGTTTACGTACAATGTGCATACACATTTTGATTACTGGTCAAAGAATCTGGTCATTGAAGCTAATGGATTTCGGTCACCACTCGAGACGGAATATAGCTCAGTCGGTAGAGCAGTCCCCTGTGGTGTTTTGCTCATAGGATCGATCCCGCTCACGGGTCCCATGTTTTTTTGTCGGTTTTTTTAAACCAGTGCCCCACGACTGGTATATCAAAGGCCGTGGTATGTGCTGTGTTGTCTGTGTGAATGTGTATAAAAAGACACCTTGCTGCTAACGGAAAATGTGTAGCTGGTTTTCCTCAAAGATTTTTGGTCAGAGCGGGACGTTGCCCAGGTGTAAAGCGTTCGCTTGAAGCCCGTTTAATCTAGGATCGTTCACATGACTAGTATATCAAGAAGCCGTGGTATGTGCTGTGTTGCTTGTAGGAAAGTGCATAAAACATATTCCTTTCTGTTAATGAAAAAAATGTAGCGGGTTTTCCCTAACACTATATGTCAGAATTACCAAATGTTTGACCTCCAATAGCTGATGATGAATAAATCAATTTGCTCTAGTGGGTTCGTTAAAGAAAACAAAGTTTAACTTTGCCACTACGACATTGATGTTTAAAACTTACACGACGGCATGTCATCAAAGCAGCCATATAATCCAGAGCTCCAAAGCCTCAGTCCCGAATTCTGCATCATCATTGGCTGGTTGACAATCACGGTGGTGTGTTGAAGCTGCACTCCCATTGGCTGACCCGCCACAGGAAGCAGACGTGCGTCCAAGGGTATGCCTGAATAACGTTGAGGGCCCTGTTGCAAGAAATATACGCATACCAGTAGCTACATAATTATAAGCGAGCTCACATTTCTTTCGTATCGAAGGATGAATTCAATCAATCAATTTATATGTCTTTTTTGTTTGTCACTATATGTGTCTGTCTCTGTCTCCCTATCCCTCAATTATCTCTCTGTATCTCTGGGTGTCTCTCTCCGTATATCTGACTGTCTCTTTCTGACTACTGCTATAGTGGGCTTGTTTTATTTAATCACCCATCATTATCTCCAACACGTGACTGTTTTATTTAATCACCTATCACTACCTACATCACGTGACTATTTTACTTAATCACCCATCACTATCTCCATTGTGGGACTGTTTTATTTAATCACCGATCACTACCTCCATCGTGGTTCTGTTTTATTTAATCACCCCAACACTACCTCCATCGTCGGACTGTTTTATTTAATAACCCCATCACTACCTCAATCGCATGGCTGTTTTATTTAGTCACTACCTCCATCGTGAGACTGTTTTATTTAATCACCCATCACTACCTCCATCGTGGTTCTGTTTTATTTAATCATCCATCACTACCTCCATCGTGGGACTGTTTTATTTAATCACCCATCACTACCTCCATCGTGGTTCTGTTTTATTTAATCACCAATCACTACCTCCACCGTGGTTCTGTTTTATTTAATAACCCCATCACTACCTCCATCGATCCTTGATTGTAGTTCATTTCAAACGAACAGATTACAACCGAGCGAAACTCCGACTCGCTTGGGCACGCGCATACAGTTTTAAAATGTCCACATGCCTTTAAATGGTTTCACCAGAGCCCCACGACTGGTATATTGTGTGTGCTGTCCTGTCTGTGGGGAAAATGCATATAAAAAGCCCTTTGCTATTAATGGGGAAATGTAGCGGGTTTCCTCTCAAGACTATGTGTCAAAATTACCAAATGTTTGACAGCCAATAGCCGTTGATTAATTAATGTGCTTTAGAGGTGTCGTTAAATAAAACAAATATAGAACGGTTTAAGCAAATGTAAGAAAGTAGCGTTTACTGTCTTTATTTGATATGACAAATATGACATCTCTTGGCCCAAGATGTCCCAACTGTGCGTATACGATTACAGAGTTGAATACAGTTGACATTAAAACGCTTGCAATTAGTGAGGGGTCTTTCAAAATATTCTATGGATTATTTATGATGGCGTATATAAAAGATCCCTTACTACTAATGTAAAAATTACCAAATGTTTGACATCCAATAACAGTAGGTTAATAACTCAATGTGGTCTAGTGGCATCGTTAAAAATATCATTCATGATTAGTATGCAGTTTGCGGGCGATTCGGTGCCATAGGTTCGAGTCCCAGTAAGGGCATGGGACAATTTGTGAGGCCAGAAAGGATTTAATTATCCCCTGCGCCAGTGCGTTAATATCTATGTATGTAACAGTGAACCTCGACATACATACAATATATAGATATTCATACATCAATAAATACTAGCCAGTGCCATGTTTGCCCACTGTGTCGTGCGCGTAAGCGTGATCGACCGCGTAAATTATAGACCTCATGCATGTGGTTGGGTTAAACAGCATCCTTTTTATGAATGTCTGGATAGCTCAGAACGCATCGTGTTTAGTCTGCAAGTTACGGGCGATTCGATGCCACAGGTTCGAGTCACAGCAATGGCATGGCATAATGTGTGAGGCCAGAAAGGATTTAATTATTCCCTGCGCCAGTGTGTTAATATCTATGTGTGTAATAGTCAAACACGGCATATATACAATATATATTCATATACATCAATACATACATAGAGATATTTGGGCAAAATGTGCTAACCCGATACCTTTTTACCCTGTATTTCCTCATTTTACCCTCAAAATCCATGTAAAAATACATAATGATTCGTTTGCCTATGCCGCCATTAGCTGTGTCATAACCTTCACCTCGTCTGGGTTAACACTGTAACCTGGGGGTGACTGCGCCATCATAGAATGTAGGGATGAATCTGCAATAGAAAGTTAAATATGTACCCGGTGATTCATTGAAAACGGAAATCCCACAAAACATCTAACTTTCTAAAGATGAAAAGAGAAACAGTGTGAACGACAGAACATTACAATTTGACACAAATCCGGTTCATTATATTACCTGTTGTTGGTGAGATTACAATAATCCAGTTGGAATGATACACCATTTTGAACGTGTGCTACCAAAGTGAATATTTTACGATATGTAGACAAACTGATTTGGTGCGTATTTTCAATGTTTTTGCACTGCAAATAATTATTTTCTATTCTTCAACTTTACAAAAATGGAAAAGATGTATATTATGTGTATGTATTCTTGTTGCCTTTGTTGATCAAGAAGGAAGTTTGTTTTGTTTAACGACACCACTAGAGCATATTGAGTAATTGGAGTAATTGGCTATTGGGACCGGCCTCGGTGGCGTCGTGGTTAGGCCATTGGTCTACAGGCTGGTAGGTACTGGGTTCGGATCCCAGTCGAGGCATGGCATTTTTAATCCAGATACCGACTCCATACCCTGAGTGAATGCTCCGCAAGGCTTAATGGGTAGGTGTAAATCACTTGCACCGACCAGTGATCCATAACTGGTTCAACAAAGGCCATTGTTTGTGCTATCCTGCCTGTGGGAAGCGCAAATAAAAGATCCCTTGCTGCTAATCGGAAAGAGTAGCCCATGAAGTGGCGACAGCGGGGTTCCTCTCAAAATCTGTGTGGTCCTTAACCATATGTCTGACGCCATATAACCGTAAATAAAATGTGTGGAGATGTCAAATGCATTTATACCTGATGCCTGAACCGTAATGGATATAGGCATGTAAAACAGGTTTCAAGTTTATTTACACCATAGTCACAGATTAACCTCGTGATGGGTGTACACTACCAAATCAAATCCCATAGACGACAATAGTAACATATACGGCTAAAACTCCTACCTGCAACGTATCAACCGACATAAATGCCACGGATATAAATACTACCACCCCTTACACTTAAAGTGAATCAGAAAAAAATGGGGGTCAAGCTGCTCGTTTCTGAGATAACGGGTAGCGTCTATGACTACCCTAGTTTCGCACAAAATTTGAGTATTTTTTTTTACAGGTACCCCATACATGTTTCAAGCACAAGGCTACTTGACACATTGGTACTAGATGAAATAAAATTGCACATTTATTTTACCCAGATGAAACTATTATTTTTTACAGCCAACACACTCACATTTATAACCAATCACAGGACTTGTGGTGTTCACTTCTCTATCAAAAGTTCGGTGCACCTCGAACTTTGACCCAGCCGGAAGTTATTTGGTATAGTACTACCTGATAGGCGTGTTCGAAAACACTGGGTTATATGAGCACATCAAATACTTCAGATCAGATTGATGCCATCTCGGTTTGTGGTGCACGCGTTACACACACGTTAAAGTGTCTATTCAATATTAAAGGCACACTGTCACGGATTTAAGGACCTTATTTCTTTAAAAATTGATAATAGCTAAAAATTACATTAATTGTTGGGAATCAAATCTAGCTATTACATCACCTCAACTGAACCATGATGGAGTGAAATCCATATCAACCCTCAACCCTCTCGGCAATTTTAGCTTTTGAATTATGGACCATTGCCATAATTCAATTATTGTTACAAAATATCATTAATAAATGGAGTATGGTGGTAATGAAGATGGTTGAATAAAGTACATTTAGGGACAAATCAAATTATATTTGTTCAAATAATACTTAGTTAGACCATTAAATAGGTCAGTGGTCTGTGACAATATGCCTTTAAAGATTATATTTTTGTATTTATAGATTTTGATGGAACTGGTGAGCATGAGATGGGCAGTGGTCATACTGTTTGCAGGAAAGCTATGTACACGATTTTGTGTAACTGGTCATACTGTTTACAGGAAAGCTATCTACACGATTTTGTGTAAGTGGTCATACTGTTTACAGGAAAGCTATCTACACGATTTTGTGTAAGTGGTCATACTGTATGGAGGAATGCTATCTACACGATTTTGTGTAAGTGGTCATACTGTTTGGAGGAATGCTATCTACACGATTTTGTGTAAGTGGTCATACTGTTTGGAGGAAAGCTATTTACACGATTTTGTGTAAGTGGTCATACTGTTTGGATCAAAGCTATTTACACATTTTGTGTAAACCGTGGCTGATCGTGGGGGTGCCGGCCTATTATAATGTGTCACAGGCACCTGATGTGCAAGGCGTTTTGGGGCATTTCAAATTATGAATCTTCTAATGATTCGTCTTTGTACTAAACTCTGGCATCGGGTTGTGGTACCGCACAGTATGCAAATTAACTGTTGTTGTGTTTTATGTACGAAAGTGGTGAAGACGTGGTCCTGGTTATCCAGGTTTTTGAAATACCTCAAAATCCAATTTTTATAATTCTAAAAACGCACGTTCGTCTGAGAAGTAATTGTTATCGAGACGAGTTCTAGTTATTTTTAGACGGTATTTCCCCGTTTAAACATCACACATTTTAGCTTCTCTCTGTTATAACTTGATCCAAATGTGTTGCAGGTTTGTAGATTAACTAAACATTTTTAATTTATTTTAGTTATTATAAGGACGTAGTCCAGTGGTATTAAAGCGTTCGCCAGATGCGCGGTCGGTTTAGGATAGATCCCAGTTGGTGGGGCCCATTGGACCATTTCTCGTTCCAACCAGTGCACCACGACTGGTGGTATGTGTTACCCTGTATGTTGGAAGATGCATCTAAAAGATCCCTTGCTACTAATGGTAAAATGTCGCGGATTTCCTCTTTAAGTCTATATGTCAAAATTACCAGATATTTACCAACATAGCTGATGAATAATAAATCAATGTGCTCTAGAGGTGGCATATAGAAAACAAACTTCAACTTTTATTAGTCAAAAACCTGTACAATGGCAGTAAACTCTGAGCAATATTTGGTGCAGAAATCAGTGCACCACAACTGGTCAAAGGCCGTGGTATGCGCTATCCTGTCTGTTGGAAAGTGCAGTAGAATTATTTGCTAATGTCATATTATTTTAGTAAGTTTTAATCACATATAACTTCTATGCATTGTTTTAGTAACATCTGACATCTAATAGCCGATGATTAATAAAGCAATGTGCTCTAGAGGTGTCGTTAAACAAAATAAACTTTTAAATGTGCAGAACAGTGTAAAATAAGCTCTTTTATTGAAAATATCGATATATATATACTGACAGTTCATACCCATGCACAACACGTTTAATAAATACAAGATATAATATTCCGACAATCGATTTTAAAACACCGCGATAATTACTAATCAATGGAAGTCAGTATTTTCTTTTCTAAGCCGTACGTCATGATGCAGTGATATTTAAGGTCGCGGATTTTAGTTTTAATACGGGAAAATGGACACTAAATTTGGTTAATCTACAAACCTGCAACATATTTTGATAAAGAAATAATAGAGTGAAAGTGAAGTCTGTGATATTTAAACGGGAAAGTATCAAAATAACTATAGCTTGGCTCAATAACCGTTTTTAGTACGTTTTAGAATTATATATAGTTTGAAGTGTGTAGTGCTTAGACATCTGGAATGTGGTAAAATGTATGTGTTGTTAACTAGTTGCTGAATAAATGCCGGTTATGTAAATACTTGAATCAGAAGTGATTGCAGAGTCCATTTAATTCTAGAGAAGAAACACGCAGTTGAGAAAATATTAACTGAACAGAGAAGAGACATAAAGAAACTAGTTAAAAAGGAAAGCTATTTTCCTTTATTTTAGTTTGAATAGTTACTATGTGTATTAGAGAAAAAATAATATAACTAAATTAATTTGCTGGGGGCAGGACGTAGCCCAGTAGTAAAGTGCTGGCCTGATGTGCGGTCAGAATAGGATCGATCCCTGTTAGTGGAATCATTGGACTATTTCTCGTTCCAGCCAGTCCTTCACAACTGGTGTTACAGACTATGATATGTACTATCCTGTCTGTGGGATGATGCATATGTTAAAGATCCCTTGGTGCTAATAAAAAGATAGTTGTCCATAGTTTCCTCTCTAAAATATATTTGTGGTCATTAACCACATGTCTGACACCACATACCTGTAGTTATGTTGAGTGTGTCATTAAATATAAAATCCCTTTCTTTCTTTCTTTCTTTTTTTAAACATGGCTCCCATATGCAACAACCTTATTTAAAAATTATGATCTAGCTATGTCTGTATTTTGTAGACAATTTGAATATTATATAAAAAATAAATTTAAGTTGCAATTTAAAATGAAAATGCCCGGGAATTGTTTATTGTAAAAAGGATGCCGGCCCAAAGATGATAAATGTTTTATGACCATACACAATAAAATATTTTAATTTACTTAGCATAGAAGGAAATTAGTGTATATATTATTTCAAAGGCATCATCACATGATTGTAACTTTTCTAGTCATTGTATATTTTATAAACATTATACAATATTTGACATATAGTTGAACATGAATTAGTAGATACAGGTTAAGTATTTTTCTTTAAATCGGAGTCCGTTCATGGTAGTTCATATTATAACTAATTGGTTAGAAGAAGCGACCCCCTTTATATAAATGACATAAACTAAATATGCATACTAATAATAAATATTGTTCATTGTAGTAGTTGAAATGTATGCACATTTATATTTTCTGGGCTAAAATATCTAGATATTACTACATTAACTGGAATAATTGTAGCATTTCAGATGTTCCAATGATGATATATCTCTGGTCATTATAACAAAGTGGTTACTGCTATAGTGTGTTTAAATAAAATGTTTGTGTGTACATGTATATCATTCTACGAGCGCATTAGACAAACATTATACTTAATCACGCACCAGATCAGTGCTGATGACGAATGCATTAAACTGTATTTAGATATGTTTTACACCTGGTCTTATTGTACTTAATGGCATTCACTGGTACATTAAAGATTGTGATATGTACTTTCCTGTCAATGGGGGAACTGCATATAAATGATACCTTGTCGCTGTTTTGTTGGAGCAGCCACTATGCCGGTAACAATTTTCCTTTTGCATTTTACAGACTAAGGCCCATATTTATAAAGGCGTATTAAGTAAAACATATTTTAACTAAAACATGTTCTAACCTAGAACACATTTTAAATCGATATCATAAAAACTGTTTTAAGAAAAAAGACTGTTTCACTTAAAACATTGTTTTAGAGTACCGTTCTAAAGTGTACACATATATGCAATATCAGGAATGCGCTGGTCTTACGAAATGTATGTCGGATGTGGGGAAGGGGAATGTACCTCGAGATATATGCGTAGATCGGCACGATTTTTTTTTTAACTCTTGGACTGATTAAAGGACGAATTAAGGGAACGAACGAAATGACAATCTTTTAAAGACTGTTTTATTGTGTTTTTTCTCTGAGCCCTCACTGTTCACCACCCGTATTTCTTCCCTGAAAGCTGGCGAGAACATGAAACATACAAGTTGTTTATTCAAATCTCTGTTTCATTAAGCTGTTGTCGAAGATTCTGCTGTCATGTACTGAACCATGCCAGTGTGCCACTATGTTGACAAATCTACGATTACTGTCGCTCACTGCTTGGACATTAATAGAAGGCCAGCCTTTTCTGTTGATGAATCTTTGCCCGTTTTCACCTTGTCCGATTATACGGATGTGACTGCAGTCAATGCAGTACGCAGTTGGGGAAACCAGCAATGTTGAAACATCTTTCTTTAAGATCGTTAATTTCCTCGTTATTGGAGAATGAAATATACTGTGGTCTTAACCTGGCGATCGCATTCGTCACTCGTTTGAAAACAGTACATATGGTCATCTGAGAAAGTTCATGGAGGTCGGCTATGGTGAGTTGGAATCCCCCTGTTGCATAAAACCGCAATGCAAGTAAGACTTGAAGTTCGCAAGGGACTGCATGATTCCTACGTGTTGGCTGTTCTATATCTGCCCGCACCATGTCAGTTACAACGCGAACTGTATTTTTGCTCAGACGAAATCGCATTCGAAAACACTCATCAGACAAACAGTCAAATGGATTGTCACGATCTCTGAAAACACGCTTTCGTCTCACTGCACGGTTGTAGTTGATATCCTGAACACGTTGAAGATGTTGTAGTTGTCGGAGTACGTCCATGTTTCATGTCCCAAAATGTTGAAGCGACTGAGTCCAAACACGTGATTGAGTTAGACGTACCTCTTCATTGTTTTAACTAAAACGTGTTTTAGGATATTTTAAAACAAGTTTTAACATTAAAATACTTTTATAAATATGGATGTAAAAACATGTTTTAGTAGCAGTGCTTTAAAGTTAAAACATATTTGTAAATATAGATTTTTCTTAAAACACTGTTTTATCTTTTTGAAACAGGTTTTTACGTTAAAACACGTAATGTAAAACTGAAGACTGATAACCCACCCCGTACATATTGTTATGGTTCGCTGTACTGCGGCCATTAAAATAGACTCGCCCGATATTTTTAGAATTTGTATGCTCCCAAATAACGTTATAAAAGGCGAAGTGTGATTGGTCAATATTTAAATTATTATTTACAGACGAAATGTTACCTGGACATTGGGGACTACGCAGTGTTGTTATTTTTAAATCACTGGCAGGATTCTGCAAGTAAGGTTTTGATTGGTGGACATGAGCTCCAACTGGCTGGTGTTAGATCCACATGTAATAGTGGAGCTAATTTTAATTAGATTGTTGTGGATGTGCACGTTAAAGCCCTTAGCCGGATTTTATCTGACCTGATCACGCCTGCGATTGTACAAGCAGTCAAGTTGATACAAGAACTTAGAATATAAAATAGTTTTCCTGTTACAGTTGACGTCTTGCTAATGACAGTTAACATACACCTTGAATTACCTTTTTCTTAAATTATCAATATTAGAAAATGAGGTTGGTTTTTTTTTCGTCCTGGCATTTGTGGTAGCTTAAATTAATTATATGCGAAATATAAAGGCACTACCTTGAAAACTAAGATGAGTGACTTTAACATTTTACAATATTTAGCTGCTTGAAGAATTACCTGTTAACGTTATGATACTTCGCTAGCGCCATTAACGGACTAGTCTATATAAAATGCATTCTTGTCCACCATGAATAGCATGAAACGCTGTTCGGTTTAAATCGATAGCAAAGAATTTAACTTACCTAACCGTGTCCAAAAACGGAGAATCAGTTGACCGAGTATTGAGTTACGTGCAGTAGTAATAACCAGATATTGAACGTGTATTGTCGAGCTACAAGATATGGTTTTTACAAGTATTATTGTGTAATATCAGCTTAAAGTACAAGTACCTAGGTACGATCTGTGAAGTTTACGGCCTGCAACATTTTGTGTCACGTGACTTGGGTGTATAGTTACATAAAGAAAATGTCAAAGTCGGGAGTGTGGAACGGAGCGGGTAGGCGTGTCAATATAGCGCCAAAATACTCATACATCAAAAAATTTGCGAGAAAACATTTTATTGTCATATCTTGTACCTTCAGACATACTGAACAACATATTAAAAGTTGGACAGAAATGGAGCGCGGGAAAGCAAAAAAATCTGACGTTAAAAAAAACATAGCCGCCAGTGGCCTTATTTTGCGGATCGGGGGAGTGGGGAACGGAGCGGGAGATCGGAGTGTTGAACGGAGCAGGGGAGTGGGGAACGGAGCAGAGGTGGAGAACAGGAGTGTGGAACGGAGCGGGGGAGTGTGGAACGGAGCGGAGGAGTGGGGAATGGAGCAGAGGAGTGGGGAACGGAGCGGAGCTGTGGGGGACGGAGCGCGGCAGCGGGGAACGGAGCTGGGGAGTTGAGAACACAGCAGGGGAGTGAGGAAGGGAGAGGGGTCGGAGCAGGGCAGTGTTGGGCGGAGCAGGGCAGTGGGGAACGGAGCGGAGCTGTGGGGAACGGAGCGGGACAGTGGGGAACGGAGCGGGACAGTGGGGGACGGAACGGGGGAGTGGGGGACGGAGAGCGGCAGTGGGGAACGGAGCTGGGGAGTTGAGAACGCAGCAGGGTAGTGAGGAAGGGAGAGGGGACGGAGCAGGGCAGTGGAGAACGGAGCGGAGCTGTGGGGAACGGAGCGGGACAGTGGGGAACGCAGCGGGGGAGTGGGGGACGGAGCGCGGCAGTGGGGAACGGAGCGGGAAAGTGGGGAACGGAGCGGGGGAGTGGGGGACGGAGCGCGGCAGTGGGGAACGGAGCGGGAAAGTGGGGAACGGAGCGGGGGAGTGGGGGACGGAGCGCGGCAGTGGGGAACGGAGCGGGAAAGTGGGGAACGGAGCGGGGGAGTGGGGGACGGAGCGCGGCAGTGGGGAACGGAGCGGGACAGTGGGGAACGGAGCGGGGGAGTGGGGGACGGAGCGCGGCAGTGGGGAACGGAGCTGGGGAGTCGAGAACGCAGCAGGGGAGTGAGGAAGGGAGGGGGGACGGAGCAGGGCAGTGGGGGACGGAGCAGGGCAGTGGGGAACGGAGCGGAGCTGTGGGGAACGGAGCGGGACAGTGGGGAACGGAGCGGGACAGTGGGGAACGGAGCGGGGGAGTGGGGGACGGAGCGCGGCAGTGGGGAACGGAGCTGGGGAGTTGAGAACACAGCAGGGGAGTGAGGAAGGGAGGGGGGTCGGAGCAGGGCAGTGGGGGACGGAGCAGGGCAGTGGGGAACGGAGCGGAGCTGTGGGGAACGGAGCGGGACAGTGGGGAACGGAGCGGGACAGTGGGGGACGGAGCGGGGGAGTGGGGGACGGAGCGCGGCAGTGGGGAACGGAGCGGGGGAGTGTGGAACGGAGCGGAGGAGTGGGGAATGGAGCAGAGGAGTGGGGAACGGAGCGGAGCTGTGGGGGACGGAGCGCGGCAGTGGGGAACGGAGCTGGGGAGTTGAGAACGCAGCAGGGGAGTGAGGAAGGGAGGGGGGACGGAGCAGGGCAGTGGGGGACGGAGCGGAGCTGTGGGGAACGGAGCGGGACAGTGGGGAACGGAGCGGGACAGTGGGGGACGGAACGGGGGAGTGGGGGACGGAGAGCGGCAGTGGGGAACGGAGCTGGGGAGTTGAGAACGCAGCAGGGGAGTGAGGAAGGGAGAGGGGACGGAGCAGGGCAGTGGGGAACGGAGCGGAGCTGTGGGGAACGGAGCGGGACAGTGGGGAACGCAGCGGGGGAGTGGGGGACGGAGCGCGGCAGTGGGGAACGGAGCGGGAAAGTGGGGAACGGAGCGGGGGAGTGGGGGACGGAGCGCGGCAGTGGGGAACGGAGCGGGAAAGTGGGGAACGGAGCGGGGGAGTGGGGGACGGAGCGCGGCAGTGGGGAACGGAGCGGGAAAGTGGGGAACGGAGCGGGGGAGTGGGGGACGGAGCGCGGCAGTGGGGAACGGAGCGGGACAGTGGGGAACGGAGCGGGGGAGTGGGGGACGGAGCGCGGCAGTGGGGAACGGAGCTGGGGAGTCGAGAACGCAGCAGGGGAGTGAGGAAGGGAGGGGGGACGGAGCAGGGCAGTGGGGGACGGAGCAGGGCAGTGGGGAACGGAGCGGAGCTGTGGGGAACGGAGCGGGACAGTGGGGAACGGAGCGGGACAGTGGGGAACGGAGCGGGGGAGTGGGGGACGGAGCGCGGCAGTGGGGAACGGAGCTGGGGAGTTGAGAACACAGCAGGGGAGTGAGGAAGGGAGGGGGTCGGAGCAGGGCAGTGGGGGACGGAGCAGGGCAGTGGGGAACGGAGCGGAGCTGTGGGGAACGGAGCGGGACAGTGGGGAACGGAGCGGGAGAGTGGGGGACGGAGCGGGGGAGTGGGGGACGGAGCGCGGCAGTGGGGAACGGAGCGGGGGAGTGTGGAACGGAGCGGAGGAGTGGGGAATGGAGCAGAGGAGTGGGGAACGGAGCGGAGCTGTGGGGGACGGAGCGCGGCAGTGGGGAACGGAGCTGGGGAGTTGAGAACGCAGCAGGGGAGTGAGGAAGGGAGGGGGGACGGAGCAGGGCAGTGGGGGACGGAGCGGAGCTGTGGGGAACGGAGCGGGACAGTGGGGAACGGAGCGGGACAGTGGGGGACGGAACGGGGGAGTGGGGGACGGAGAGCGGCAGTGGGGAACGGAGCTGGGGAGTTGAGAACGCAGCAGGGGAGTGAGGAAGGGAGAGGGGACGGAGCAGGGCAGTGGGGAACGGAGCGGAGCTGTGGGGAACGGAGCGGGACAGTGGGGAACGCAGCGGGGGAGTGGGGGACGGAGCGCGGCAGTGGGTAACGGAGCGGGAAAGTGGGGAACGGAGCGGGGGAGTGGGGGACGGAGCGCGGCAGTGGGGAACGGAGCGGGAAAGTGGGGAACGGAGCGGGGGAGTGGGGGACGGAGCGCGGCAGTGGGGAACGGAGCGGGAAAGTGGGGAACGGAGCGGGGGAGTGGGGGACGGAGCGCGGCAGTGGGGAACGGAGCGGGACAGTGGGGAACGGAGCGGGGGAGTGGGGGACGGAGCGCGGCAGTGGGGAACGGAGCTGGGGAGTTGAGAACGCAGCAGGGGAGTGAGGAAGGGAGGGGGGACGGAGCAGGGCAGTGGGGGACGGAGCAGGGCAGTGGGGAACGGAGCGGAGCTGTGGGGAACGGAGCGGGACAGTGGGGAACGGAGCGGGACAGTGGGGAACGGAGCGGGGGAGTGGGGGACGGAGCGCGGCAGTGGGGAACGGAGCTGGGGAGTTGAGAACGCAGCAGGGGAGTGAGGAAGGGATGGGGGACGGAGCAGGGCAGTGGGGAACGGAGCGGAGCTGTGGGGAACGGAGCGGGACAGTGGGGAACGGAGCGGGGGAGTGGGGGTCGGAGCGCGGCAGTGGGGAACGGAGCGGGAAAGTGGGGAACGGAGCGGGGGAGTGGGGGACGGAGCGCGGCAGTGGGGAACGGAGCGGAACAGTGGGGAACGGAGCGGGGGAGTGGGGGACGGAGCGCGGCAGTGGGGAACGGAGCTGGGGAGTTGAGAACGCAGCAGGGGAGTGAGGAAGGGAGGGGGGACGGAGCAGGGCAGTGGGGAACGGAGCGGGGGTGTAAGGGACAGAGCGGGGGAGTGGGGAACGGAGCAGAGGTGGAGAACAGGAGTGTGGAACGGAGCAGGGGAGTGTGGAACGGAGCGGAGGAGTGGGGAATGGAGCAGAGGAGTGGGGAACGGAGCGGGTGAGTGGGAGACGGAGCGGAGATGGAGAACGGAGCGGGGGATTGGGTGGGGGAGTGGGGAACGGAGCGGAGCTGTGGGGAATGGAGCTGGGGAGTTGAGAACGCAGCAGGGGAGTGAGGAAGGGAGGGGGGACGGAGCAGGGCAGTGGGGAACGGAGCGGGGGTGTAAGGGACAGAGCGGATGAGTGGGGAACGGAGCGGGGGAGTGGGGTCCGGAGCGGGTGAGTGAGGGACAGAGCGGGAGAGTGGGGGACGAAGCGAGCAAGTGGGGGACAGAGTGTACCCCCAGAAACCTTTTTACACTTTTTCGCGCTCTCCATCAAAGTATGAAATATTTCGCGTATCGCATTTTAGGGCGTAGCTATGCGTCTAACTACTTAAACGTAATTTTTTATGGTACCTCTGAATAT
Source organism: Gigantopelta aegis (assembly GCF_016097555.1). Classification (NCBI taxonomy): domain Eukaryota; kingdom Metazoa; phylum Mollusca; class Gastropoda; order Neomphalida; family Peltospiridae; genus Gigantopelta; species Gigantopelta aegis. The sequence goes on from NC_054705.1 coordinate 24,030,396, forward strand.
TACGAATTAAATGCGCTAATTTCCTTCTAGGTCTCACTCTAAAATATTTCCTGGACCCGCCCCTGCATCTAGAAATGTTTTATTTAACGACGCACTCAACACATTTTATTTACGGTTATATGCCGTTGGACATATGGTTAAGGACCACACAGATATTGAGAGAGGAAACCTGCTGTCGCCACTTCATGGGCTACTCTTTTCGATTAGTAGCAAGGGATATTTTATATGCACCATCTTTTATATGCACCATCCCACAGACAGGATAGTACATACCACGGCCTTTGATATAGCAGTCGTGGTGCACTGGCTAGAACGAGAAATAGCCCAATGGGCCCACCGACGGGGATCGATCCCAGACCGACCGCGCATCGAGTGAGCGCTGTATCACTAGGCTACGTCCCCACCACCCCCCACCCCCGCCCTGTTTGCGTTGTTTGTTTTGAAGAATTTAGAAGATGACATCTTCTTCTTTACATGAAGATCAGTTTGAAGTAAACATATATCTGTATGTACAATAGTGTTTGGTTACTACTTTGTATTTTGTATCTGAGAACATTGGTCGTTAGCAATACCATCAGCACTTTGATACACAGTTACAATACCCCCGCGCGACGGTGGTCGAGCTGTTCCCAATACACACCCAGAACAGGTGTGGAGGCCATGTGGCCAGTGGTTACGTAATACCTCCGCGAGTTCTGTTTTACGACCTTGTATTCCTAGCGGAATGGCGATAGTAAGTCTGGCCATCTAAGAAAATATGCCGTCTTGGTCGCTGTGGAAATATCCCATGATAGTGGGAGTACCGCGATGTGCCCCCAGGCGATATTGGGATTTTGGAATAAATAACTAGGATTTTAGATTTATCGGGGAGAAACATTGGAAGTATCCAGGGGAAACGGACGTCGTCCACTGAACGATCTATATAAGTTCAGTCCGGACGTGGTAAATATACTTTTCTGCTCTGTTGTATAACCTTGATGTGATTGATGTGACTTTTAATATTTTAATACTGTATTATACCAATATTATTTAGACAGTGTTTCCGGTAATCTGACGAAGTAAATTGTAGGCATCACTGTTCTAAAAATATAAAGCTTAGCCGGTCATCCTAGATGACCTAGGTAAACTGTATGTTATTGTCTTTATTGTGATAGGTACCAGTATTAATTCTGTATTACAAGGTTACTGAATGAGTAGTTAAGGGTTAATTAAAAATTAACCAAGTAGGAATAGAGTTGTATTCCTTTATTAATTAAGTTCCCCTGGAAGCGTTTCTCAATTATCACACGTGTGGGTGTTGTGTCACGGTGAAGTGATTAGAATATTGTGTAAACTAGACACCTAGTGATTAACTAATTAAGTGATTAGTTCTGGGTTATTATTATTATTGTTGTTGTAAGTAATTAACTGCGGCAATTATATTTGTCAGCTTAAGGTTAATACAGATTCCAAAGTGTATTGTGTTTTGTTGTGTTTTCTAGTGAACTAAACGTGCTATATATATATATATACTTTATATAAGATCTTATCTCTGATCATACCTAGAGACGAGCCACTCGTGTATTGGACTGCCCGATACAGAGAGATCTAATAGATATACATTTGGGAGAGATATTTGGATAATCGTGTTTTATTCAGTTACGGGTATTATAGGATCCCCGTGACAATTATACATAACATAAAGTGCAGTAACTTTTCCAGAGTGCTAGACCCATGCAACCTGATACGATCCTAATTTGATGTTTGGTCTAACTTATGAATAGTGTATATAAAGTCAGGCCCGTAGCCAGCATGATTAGCGGGGGTGGGGTGGGGGGTCGAAATTTCAGGTAAACGGAGCTCAGAGCCGTAGACGGGCGGGGGGGGGGGGGGGGGGGGGAGGGGGTTTCCCCATATATATATATATATATATATATATATATATATATATATATATATATATATATATATATATATATATATATATATATCGTCGCGTGAGAACTAAAAGGTCGTAAGCGGCAGATACGACCTAAAACGTCTATTTTGCATATACGGAATCGCCATCCCTGATTACATATTGTCACTAAAAATCGTAGCTGTGTCTCTAATTGCATCGCTTATACAGAATGATTTAAATGGTCGTAAGTGAATCACAGATACAAATTTGCACGAAAATAGACGTAACTGACACATACGACTTTCCTCCGATTTTCTTACTGTCCATTATGTGAACACGACTGGTCGTGTGTGGTAGATACACCCTTTTTAAATACAGTTCGTTATAGAATTATGTCTGACATAGGTCGTATGTGCCAAATACGACACATATGTATTCTTTGTTATCGGTCTGTGATAGAAATTACAAATGCGAAGTACAATAGAGCATACATTATGTCAATATTTTTATGTGCTTGAATCCTAAAAAAATAATATAACTTTTGTTGTTATGAGAGCCCGGTATATTTAAGAAAAACATTTGGTACTGCATGCAACGAACCATTTGGCAACAGACAAGAATGGTGTCTATATATATAAATAGGAATTGCAGTAACATTAATGTTTGTATGGTTTGCTATATTATGTGCACCATAATTATAATAATAAACATTTTTTTGGTGAATTTTATTGAAAAACAAATATCTATTTTGAAATGTTTTTAATTGAAGTGTCCAACATGTAATTTGTATTTGTAGATACAATTTTAATTCATAATAATGTTGTATGTGGCATATACGACCAAAGTGCAAGCATAATCACACTGATTTTGGATGTACATGTATTTAATTATATGTTACGGTGATCAAATTCCGCCTTTCAGCTGCCTTTAAGATCTACAGGATTGCCTTAATGTAGGCATCATGGATTAACAATATTGCATATACAAACGTCATTGTAAGTTATGCAGGACAAAGTCCAGTAACAAAAGACAGGTTAATCAGACGTAAGGTTAAAAGGTGAATGAAGTGAATGTGGCATCAACATAAACGATAGCAAGATTTATGAACTTTGATTAACTATACAGTTAACAAATATTTGCGAAAGAATATCCCTGTCCTGAGTCATACATCCGATCCTATCGGAGGCCGGACTCGGGATAGGCGTGTTCGAACCCTAGTGGTATATGGACTATGGACACGTTAAACCAGTTACTAAGCTAAGCTAAGCAACAGAATGTTGAACGTGAACATGGCACTGTCACAACACACAGACCAAAATATTAGCATAACATAGCACGCACAACAGAAGCTGAACATAATATAGCACATACAACATAAGCTGAACATGACATAGCACGCACAACAGGACATGAACATAACATAGCTCACACAACAGGACCTGAACATGATATATAGCATACACAACAGAACTTGGCACGTCAATGATAACAGAAGAAGAAATGTTTTATTTAACGACGCACTCAACACATTTTATTTACGGTTATATGGCGTCAGACATATGGTTAAAGACCACATATATGTTGAGAGAGGAAACCCGCTGTCGCCACTTCGTGCGCTACTCATTTCGATTAGCAGCAAGGGATATTTTATATGCACCATCCCACAGGCAGGGTAGTACATACCACGGCTTTTGATATACCAGTCGTGGTGCACTGGCTTCAATGACAACAAGACCTGAACATAACATAGCAAAAAGCTGAACATGAGAAAATAATCACCATAGAAAATGAACATGACATAGCACTTGCGACAGTTTATTTGTTTGTTTTGTTTAGTGACACCACTAGAGCACACTGATTAATTAATCATCGGCTATTGGATGTCAAACATTTGGTAATTTTGACTGCAGCAAGGTATATTTTATATGCACTTTCCCACATACCACAGCCTTTATCCAGTCACTTGCAACAGAACCTGAACATGACATAGCACTCACAACAGAACCTGAACATAATAGAGAATTCACAACAAAACCTGAACATGACGTGGCACACACAACAGAACCTGAACGTGACATAGTACACACAACAGAACCTGAAGAAGAACATGACAGAACACACATACAACATACCATGGTAATGACATAGCACACACAAGAGAACTTGAACATGGTATATCACTCACAACGGACGCAGAAAATAATTTAGCACACACAACAGAAACCGGAGGATTGATCACTTAACAATCAACAAAACACGGAGAGAACACTGCACATAACATAGTCTGTATATATCACTGAACAAACATCATACATAACCTGGAGAGATCTTTGAACACAGTAGAACCTGAAGAGATCACGGAACACACAACAGAACCTGGAAAGATTATTGGACTCCTAACTGAACCTGGAGAGATCACCGAACACACAATAGAACCTGGAGAGATCATTGAATACACATCATAACCTGGAGAGATCACCGAACACACGATAGAACCTGGAGAGATCACTGGATACACAACAGAACCTGGAGAGATCACTTAACACACAACAGAACTTGGAGAGATCACCAGACACACAACGGAACCCGGAGAGATCACCAAATAAAACATTAAAACCAGAAGTGTGCACTGAACACACAACAGAACCCGGAGAATACACCCAACACAAAACAGAACTTGGAGATCACTGAACACACAACAGAACCTGGAGAGATCACTGAACACAATAGAACCTGGAGAGATCACTGGACACACAACAGAACCCGGAGAGATCACCAAATACACAACAAAACCAGGAGTGTGCACTGAACACACAACCGGACCCGGAGAGTACACCCAACGCACAGCAGAAGCCGTAGGGTTTGCTGTTCACTCAATATAACCTGGAGAGAATCCTGCATACTCAACAGGTGAACATGGATTTGATATTCAGTACACACCCTCATTGGAAACGTAAACCCTATATCGCTTGAATGAGCTTCACTTGAACCCGGTGTATCCCAAACCAATAAGCTGCTAAACATAGTTTATTCATTAAAGGATACCAGTTTCAGTTTGCTTAACTATTTTGGTTTGTCTGTTGCACTAGTTGATAAACCAGGTAGTCTTGAAACTAGTGAAGTACACTCTGAGGTAGCAGAACCAGGAACTATCTGTAAAAGGACTCCCATGGTGCAAAGAACACGGAAAGAACACTGCACACAACATGACATCAGCTTTACTGATGACTCATCAGGAACGAATACTTGCCTAGAAAAAGAGGTTTTGTATGGACAAGTCGTCTGATTCTGATGCACCATCATCAAACGACGAACAGGAAAAAGTTAACTTAAAAAACATTCTTCAAAATATTTGGGTATGGCACCATACCCACTTAACCCTCTGGTAGAAACCCTGCACTAGATAAGGTCACACAAAATCAGAAATGGGTAAAAGAAAACAAGGATTTCACAAGTCAGAGTAGTTTTTTTTTCACATTATTATTTTTCTCAGTTGGTGATTTTATTTATCGTATTATTATTAACAAAAGTAAAATAACTTTTTTTAACGTAATATTTTATTTAAGCGGTGATTGTATTAATACGTACTTCTACTTGTATTCCTTTTTGAACGTTTGATTCTAAATAGTTTCTCTTTACAAGCCTTCTCTTTTTTAAAACTAAATATGTGATTTGCAAAACTGAAATGTTTTAGAAGCGATGGTTCTTTCAGAATAAATATTTAACTTTACTTGATATACTGTTGGTCGTAAATGACTCATTTAATTTAATCATGAACAATTGTCGCAACTACAACTATTTAAGCAAATAACTAAAACACCTAATATGCTATAAATACCGCAAATATACATAGAAATCGTAAATATGTTCAGCTTTCATTGTCATTAAAACAAATTCGACATATTAACTACTGATCAAGGAAAACCGTTTTCCTTCATTATCTCGGCTTTTAAAAATGAATTCTGAAGCACTTACGTCCTTCTGGTTCTCACGCGACGATATATATATATATATATATATATATATATATATATATATATATATATATATATATATATATATATATATATATACACACACACACACACACACACACAGTGGACTTTGCCAAAACCGGCGTCGGTCGGGACTGACACACAATTTTAAATAACTTGGTGAAAGAAATCTCGACAAGAATCCTGAATGTATTTATCTATATAATGCTTTATAAATATTTAAATTACGTTAAATACAATAAATATCTGCATATATACACGCGCGCACACATTAATATTATTTCAGCCCATATCCAATATTTATTGCGTACGAATCAATACCGATGGTTTGTCGGGCGTTAACAACAAAATATTTTTTATTTTGTGATAAGCAATAATTCATAAATGTCTCCAATAAGTCTTGTTGGATGTCGACAGAATTATCGGGTTCCCTACTGATAGAATAATTAATCATGGAGATATTCACATTCCTACTGCGTGGCCTCCCATTGTCTATGCCCCCAACTTGTCCACAGGTCTATTTTTGCGAGATCTCGCGTGAGTTCGTGGTTTGCGTCCTCGAGTTACCCCGCAACGGGCACAGGCGCAGTGGAATGTGAAAGACGTCTATTGATGGTATTTTTTGGTAAGTTTTTTTTTTTTTTTTTAGCATACATGTACATTGAGAAAAACATCTATGGATGCAACCATCAGCTACACTGAATATTGAATAAGGTTTTGGTAGACATTTAATTTCACCGAATTCTTGATTGATAAGTGACCCCTATTAACAGCCTACATAAGAATACGAGATAGGTTGGGGGGGGGGGGGGGGGGGGGGGGGGACAACTGCCCCCCTAGTGCTGGAGAAAAACCTCAAATTCGGGCAGAAATGACACAGATATTCCGGAAATCTTTTGTTACCATGTATTTCCATCATTCTACCCTCATACTTAGTTGTAATCCATGTAAAAATGTGTAGTGATTCGTTTATAACCCTATATAGCTGTTTGGTAGTAATGCTAAGATGGATAAATGTTGTTATCCCGATTTGGGCATTTTCTTTCATTTGGGCAAAAGCCAGCCTACCCCCCCCCCCCCCCCCCCCCCCGGCTTCTCCCTACAAAAATGGGAACTTGTACGCCTATGGCATCCTAAAATTAATCCCAAATCAGTATACATGTACCTGCGTTATGTGGCCACAATTAAAACATTGCCTGTAAAAAGATTATTTTATATATATATATACAGTATAACCTCGATTTAACGCCAACCAATGTTCCAAAATAATTTTGGCGTTATATGGAGTTGGCGGTATAGTGAGGGTGCCTTGGGTTTACTACCAAACTTAATTTTTTTTTTTAAATTGCTGACTGTCAAGAATATGACATATATGGGCTCCGGTTCAGCGTCGGACTCTTCTTCCTGGTCATCAGTCGTTTCGTCGTGAATCTGTTCAACACTTTCAAGAATCTGCTCGTCGCTGATATTAGCAAATGTCTCTGCTTCGTTGTCAATGTTGACAAACTCATCAACATCCATTCTCAGCTGTTCGTCGATTGAAAGCCGGTCCGTGACGTCACCAACCAGATCTCGCAACGCTGTCGTTTCATTGGCTGGTGCTTGGTGCAAGTCGGAAATGAGGGTCCCGAGGAACGACCCCTGTGTGAATCCACCAATGTTTTATGGTGGTGGCACTGACGATATCCCAAGCATGTTTCACAAAACGAATGCCGTCACAACGCTGAAAAGTGCTATATCTTGTTGACTTTTAGTTGAATTTATCTTCGAATACTGAACAATTTCGGTTTTTTTTAACCGCGTCTAATACGATACGTTTACTTTGTGACCTGACCATTGGCGGCAAAATCGAGGGAATTATAATGGCTAAATGGAGTTCGGTTTAAAAACGTCGTTGGCGGATGGCGGATACCGAGGGTGGCGTTATATCGAGGGAAATAAACATGAATGAAAACGGTACTTTAAAGAAAGTTGGCGGTATGCGAGGTTGGCGTTAAATCGGGGGGCAATAAATCGAGGGTACACTGTACTACTCAAAAGAATTTAAGGGTCAGACGATATTTTCAACATTATTTTCTGAATGTCAATTATATTAGCTAGACCATAATGTCACGCATGGTATTGTTCCATTTTGACAAAAGTGGGTCTAAGCAACCCATAAATGAATTAAAATCCACTGTCATTGACACTGTCGACTAGTTCTAATGGCGAAAACATGCTTACATTTGCACGTAAATTAGGGCGAAAGCGAAAGGTCTGCTAAGTGCCCATAACTTGCTTTTTCACAAAGCGCTTCATTTGCACACTTTGCACGTGTATTCCATGTTCCCAATGCTGAATTTCCGTATAATTGGAGCTTGCGTTCGTGTACAGTGCACACTCCAAATTCGACAATGGTACGACTTCAACTGACTATCGAAGATCGAGGAAGGGCTATTGCTTGGCTTCAGGATGGCAATACGCAAAGAAATGTTGCTCTGAGACTTGGTGTCAGTCAGAGTGTCGTTGGCCGACTATGGCAACGGTACCAAGCAAGGAATTCTGTTCGAAATCGTTCACGTTCGGGAAGACCCCGAAGCACTACAAATAGAGAGGACCGCTACATCACCAATATGGCTCTACGTCAACGCACAACCACTGCACGCCGATTACGTGACAATCTGCGGACTGCGACTGGAACCCGAGTGTCTGATCAAACCATACGCAATCGTCTGAGAGCCAATAATCTACGCTGCCGTCGCCAGGCTGTTCGACCACCACTCCTACCACGTCACAGAACGGCCAGACGTCACTGGTGCACGCTTCATCTGCGGTGGCAACGTGTTCAGTGGGGTCGAGTGATGTTTACTGATGAGTCCAGGTTTAGTCTCCAGTTCAACGAAGGTCGGGTTCGTGTCTACAGACGTCCTGGGGAGCGCTTCGCTGACGTTAACGTTAGACAACGTCACCGGTTCGGTGGTGGCAGCGTCATGGTGTGGGGCGGCATCTCTATCCACCACGGGACCCCCCTCTATGTGGTGGATGGCAATCTGAATGGAATCCGCTATCTGAATGAGATTATCCGGCCGTTGTTTCTCCCAGGCCTTCAGCAGATTGGCGGCGGGGCAGTTCTGCAGGATGACAATGCCAGACCCCACTGCGCCAGGGTGGTAACGGACTTTCTCAGACAACAAGGTATCGCCAGGATGGATTGGCCAGCATATTCGCCTGACTTGGCCCCAATAGAGACCGCCTGGGACGAATTAGGCAGAAGAGTTCGGGATAACCATGCCCCTCCGGCCAACCTTCATGATCTGGGTCAACTTCTTATGGCAGAGTGGCAGGCCATTCCCCTAGAGTTCTTCAGACGTCTGATCAACAGCATGAGGCAACGATGTGTCGAGTGTATTCGCGCCAGGGGTGGATACACACACTATTAAACGAATGTTCTAATGTGTAAAATCCATGTTTGACAACCTTCAACTTTGACAGCATGTCATGTGACTTTCTTGTATACAGTGACGTTTATTTGTGTTTTTTTGTAAATATGGAACAATAAATAAAAAATTTGGTGTAGTTTACATCATCAATCTAATACACTCTGAAACTTATTTGGTTATAAATTTTTGACCCTTAAATTCTTTTGAGTAGTATATATATATATATATATATATATATATATATATATATATATATATACTTAACTAGGAGTACAGGCATCAAGCCATAAACCAAAAGGAAATGCAGGCGAGGAAAGCATTCTTCGAGTAAACTAAACGTGGTATTTGTAATTCATCCAATTTGTTTATATATTTCAAGAAAGTCCAGCTACAATGTGACCTTAGGGAGGTTAATACTCGTTTGATAAGATAGTTTGTGTGATTCAAACTGAATCCACAGTCACAGTATTTTTATTAGTTTAACGACACCCCAGCATGAAAAATATATCGGCTATTGGGTGTCAAACTATGGTAAAGCAAAACTAAAGTGATGACCAACATCAATATAAAAATTCAACAGTTAAATAAAAACACAGTGTAAAGAACCATGCAAAAATACAAATATCACAGATAGGTAATATTAAAATTTAGAATAAAAGTCAGTATCTCGAAGAAATTGTAATGAAAGTTCTGGATGGTATCGAAAGGATTCCATCACAGTTCCATCAATGTAGTTCGCCCAGCTGACAGCGTTTGCATCTCCTCCCTGTAAGTTGTTGCCACCCAAGTCCCTATGCAGAAAGAACTCCCAGCTTATATCCCCGCTTTTCGTTTTGCAGCTGGGTCCCTTATCTTTGACAGTTCTGCCATTTATGGACGAGTGGCAAAATAATGGCCACACTAATTTTCTAAAACTACTAACAATACAGATACCATCTAACTAATACGGGGAACCTTCTTGGGTTAATTACTCCATGCACTGGCTTTCGATCATTAAAGTGCTACTCCAGTTGTTTCAGACCCTGGTCAAAAGTTAATGTTCAGACGGCTGTCTCAGTCACAACACCACTAGAGCGCATTGTTAATGTTTGTTTTGTTTAACGACACCACTAGAGCGCATTGATTAATCATCGGCTATTGGATGTCAAAGATTTGGTAATTCTGACACGTAGTCATTAGAGGAAACCCACAACATTTTTTTCCTAATGCAGGAAGGGATCTTTTATATGCACTTTCCCACAGACAGGAAAGCACATACCACGGCCTCTAACCAGATGTGGTGCAATGGTTGGAACAAGAAAAAAAACCCCAATCAGTTGAATGGTCCTACCGAGGTGATTTGATCTAGAGCTCACTGATTTATTAATCATCGGCTACTGGATGCCAAACATATGGTCATTTTGACACAGTCATAGAGAGAAAACCCGCTACATGTTTTCATTAGTAGCAAGGGATCTTTTATATGCACCATTTCACAGACATGATAGCACATACCATGGCCTTTGATATACCAGTCGTAGTGAACAGTTGCATCTCACAAACCCTTGTCCTCCTGAGGATGACTCCTTTGACACTGCTGCTCTAAGAGACATTGTGCATTCTCTGTTCACATCATCCAACAATAGCAGTCTCTGGGGACACATCAAACTGGTTCCTGGAATATTTGCCTTTCAGAATTCCGGACGGGCTTGCTATGGTATACTGTCATCAACATCTACAATCACTCCCAGCAGGTCCCTGGGGTAACCACGGCCCCTGTCCACGGCTGGAACGGGGACTGCCACGTTGTCTCCTTTTTCTCCGGCGGTCAACACAACACGACTGCGTTTGATCATCCGCTCGGCTTGCTGAAATTGAGCATCTCAGGCGAGTTTCGCTTAGCGCTGATGGACGATGCCGGCACAGGGACTGCGTTCGGCGGTAACTGGTCATCCTCGGAGTTGGGCGGCAGCTGGTCAGGCTCGGATTTAGGCGGCAGAGGTGTGTCTTCATCTGTTTGTCGCTTCTTGATCAGTTTCTCCACGTCTCCACACTGAAGGATTTCAAACTTGTACTCGTGATGGGTTTTCTTCCTGGGGTCAACAGAGATCTTCTTTAGCTGGTCCATAATCAAGAAGTACTCTTCCTTTGGAATGTACACTCTCTTGCACGCTTCATACTTCTTAAACAGTTCTCTCTTAAAGCGATCTTCTACAGGAACTCCATGGTGGACACATACAGTGATCCAAATGTGATCAGAAACTACCGTATTTTATACCACCTATCAGCATTAACCAATGAAGCCAGTGCTCAACACTAATGAGATGTGTTTTGTAAGGATTAAACATTTCCTTGAAATCTGAATCGGTAAGTTATAGACTGTCGGTATTCAAATCATTGGTCTTTGATGTAAGAATAACACTACCACTAATCCATATACATGTATATATATATATATAATTCTAAAAACGTACTAAAAATGGTTATTGGGCCATGCTATAGTTATTTTCAGACTTTCCCGCTTAAATATCACAGACTTCACTTTCACTCTATTATTTCTTTATCCAAATGTGTTGCAGGTTTGTAGATTAACCAAATTTAGTGTCCATTTTCGCGTGTTAAAACTAGGATTCGCGACTTTAAATACCACTGCCACATGATGTACGGCTTAGAACAGAAAATGTTGACTTCCATTGATTAGTAATTACCATTCTTAAATGCACTTCGACCAAGGAGAAAATAGTTATTTTTTAATTTGTTCCTCAAACGAAAGAAACAATATAGTCCACGAGCCAGAGGAACCATCTGAGGGGACGAATGCTCATAGTGATTTTTGTCAAGGCCTACATCCTTAGGGATGGAAAATTTGTGATAGCATTGCAGGACTCACAGCTGTCTGTGTGTAACTACCCGTTTTGTGACTCTACCCTCATTTTTACGACAGTTATATTTTAGGATGACTATATTAAAAACATTGTAAACTATTTGTCAGGGCATTTAAGAATATAAAATTTAGAGGATTGGGGAAATAGTGGATTGGAGAATTCAGATATATTACCAATATTGAAATCCTTTGAGGATTAGGGTCTCATATAACACTTTTTTTTAACATTACAAAATACAATTCACACAGTTTTATTTTTCAGTAGAAATTTAACATAAAGTTTAGGCTCAGCACCTCAAATATTCTCTTTAAACGTTCTAATTACAACGGAAGCTCGTTTTGACATCCAGTTATTATTTACATCCTATAAATAAAGTTTTGTTGCAGGATTTGCTGTGTAATTACATATTTTATAACCCTACTCCTATTTCCGAAAAGGTTATATTTTTACAGAATTGCTAAAGGGCGACTATATTAAAAGCATTGTAAAATATTTGTCAGGGCATTTAAGAATATAAAATTTGGAGGATTGGGGAAATATATTACCAATATTGAAATCCTTTGAGGATTAGGGTCTCATATAACACTTTGTCTTTAACGTTGCAAAATACAACAGTTCACAGAGTTTTATTTTTCACTACAAATTTAACATAAAGTTTAGGCTTAGCTCCTCAGATGTTCTCTTTAAATGTTCTAATTATAATAAAAGCTCATATGGACATCCATTTATTATTTACATCCTATAAATAAAGTTGTATTGCAGGATTTGCTGTGTAATTACACATCTTACAACCCTACCCCTGTTTCCTCAACAGCAATATTTCAATGGAATTGTTAACAGTTAGCTGGATGTTCCGTGTGTGTGTGTGAGAGAGAGAGAGAGAGAGAGAGAGAGAGAGAGAGAGAGAGAGAGAGAGAGAGAGAGAGAGAGAGAGAGTGAGTGAGTTGGGGAGGGTGTGTGTGTGTAGCTGGGTGGATTTGGGGATACATATAATATTTTGGTCAGCTGGACGTTCCGTGTGTGAGAAATGGTTTCAAGCCCATTGAGGTGTAGATTTCTTCGAAGGATCTTTTATATGCACCATCCCACAGACATGATAGCATATACCACATATTTTTATATACAAGTCGTGGTGCACCGACGAGGATCGATCCTAGACCGACCGCACATCAAGCGTCCTGCCCCAAAATATTATATACTACAGCGATATAACTAGCGTCAGTGGTTTAAAGTGTTTCGTATCGACTTATTTACGTGTGTATATACATGAAATATCATATTCATGATACATGTTGCAAATATTTTGTAATATATAGGCCGGTCGATCGCTGAATGTAACACGTGTAATGCTAAGTCTAGGAAGACTGTAAGTTACATATATTAATCGATTCGTGGAAATTGTGAAAATATTTATTTATGTCGCCTCAGAAGGTAGGTTGTTATATAAAGAATAATACATGAGTGGTCGTTAGATATAATTTATCTTACAAAGAGTTGTTTTAAAATGTATCTAACGAGAGAAAGAGAGTTTGATACGTTTTTAAACAACGAGTTTTAAGATAAATGGTATCTAACGGACACGAATGTATTATTCTATTTCTCACATATCATCTAAAACCAGGTTTAAAGCACATTTTAACATCTTTTTCGACTAAAAGATTATTTACAGCCTTTGCACTTGTAGCTGATTGTGACGGAACATGCTCTTAATTTTGTTTTCGCCTGTGGCGATATTAATTGTTGCAGAGGGTCGTGTGCAGAGGGTCGTGGGCACTTTGTTACGTAATACCTCTGCGCGACGGTCGTCGAGCTCTTTATAATACACACCCAGACCAGTTGTGAGGGCCATGTGGCCAGTAGTTACGTAATACCTCCGCGAGTGCGGTTTTTACGACCGTGTTTTTGGCGACTAGACGTCATCAAGTCTGGCCATCTAAGGAAAATTCCCGTCTTGGTCGCTGTGGAAATATCACTTGTAGGTATTCGGTGCCGCGATGTACCCCCAGGCGATATTCGGTTTTGTAATAAATAGCTAGGGTTTTAGAGATATCGGAGAGAAACATATTGGAAGGCTTCCAGGGAACGCGTCCGTTTGGACTTGGTAAATATTATTTCTGCTCTGTTGTATAACCTTGATGTGATTGATGTGACTTTAAATATTTTAATACTGTATTATACCAATATTATTTAGACGGTGCTGCCGGTAATCTGACGCAGTAAACTGTAGGCTCACTGTTCTAATATATATATAAAGCTTAACCAGTCATCCTGTAGGTTATTGTCTTTATTGTGATAGGTACCAGTATTAATTTTGTATTACAAGGTTACTGAATGAGTAGTTAAGGGTTAATTAAAAATTAACCAGTTAGGAATAGAGTTGTAATTCCTTTATTAATTAAGTTCCCCTGGAAGCGTTTCTCAATTATCACACGTGTGGGTGTTGTGTCACGGTGAAGTGATTAGAATATTGTGTAAACTAGACACCTAGAGATTAACTAATTAAGTGATCAGCTCTGGGTTGTTATTATTTGTTGTTGTTAATTAACTACTGCGGCAGTACATTTGTCAGCGTAGGTTAATACAGATTCCAAAGTGTATTGTGTTTTTGTTGTGTTTTCTAGTGAACTAAACGTGCTATAATAATACATACTTTATATAAGATCTTATCTCTGATCATACCCAGACGAGCCACGCGGGTATAACTGCCCGTTACAGAGAGATCTAATAGATATACAGTTAGGAGAGATATTTGGATAATCGTGTGTTTCATTCAGTTACGGGTATTATAGGATCCCCGTGACACTGATATACGCGTCACAGACAAACGATTGTCAGGTTAACTATACGTCACAGTGTTATCGATTTCGATCGTCCTGTTTTCCATTGGATGTATGGCATTGGTGACCTGGTCATCACCTAGGAGCAGCCAGTCGTATGTCTTGAAATTGTTAACACATGTACATGTGTAAACAACCATGTGTTATTAAAAATAACGAATGATGTTCTCACCAACGGGTGTGTAAGAAAAACATATATAACCTAAACTGCTGGATGTTCTAAACACAGAAGTCATCAGTATGTTGGCTGTAACCAAATAAGAAAAGTAACTTGCCGGTATCCTCCTGCCCTGAAGAAAAACTAAATTCAAATTTCATATATCCTGAAACAATAACTCCTGTTCGTTGTGGCACTCATAGAAAACTAATAACTCCCATTCAAATTAATAGAGAAAAACTCGAAAACTACCACCGTGTATTATATTACCCCATGATGTCCAATATAAAACGTTTTGAAAGCTTCAGTCCTTAAGTGTTATAAACCTGATAAAACAACTTTTCTACCAGAATGATATGTGTTGATTAAAATCGACACATGACGAGCATGCCACAATGTTGCAAATTACAGACGCCAATAGCTGGAAGAAAAGAAATATTGTTCGATATAAAAGAACAATTGCTTATTGGAAAGCTGAAGTCACCTCTTTTTTTTCAAAGTATATTGTCCCCAGAAAAGAAATACGGTAATACCGTACATTAATGTTACAGGATACACATTATATAATGATACAAGTAAAATGTTAAGATATTAATAAACGTTACCACAAAAAATGGAGAGAAAAAATAATAGATGGAAGTAAAATAAACAAATAGAAAAATAAAAATAATAATAATAAAACAAAAATAATAATAATACAAACTTAATAATGAAAATCCCCTGAATAAATAAAAAAGAAAATATGATAATGAAAATAAATAAATGAATAAATAAATGAATAAATAAATGAATGAATGAATAAATAAACAATCCCTAGCGTTGTTGCCGGCTGATAGGTTTCTCAACAGTGTAATTTACATTCAACTATATATTTGGTTGATTTTGTCATAATATAGCACCGTATTTTTGAAAGATCGTAAGTACTAACTATCTATATGGCCGATATATCCCACTTGTTTGTGAAATGGTCATTATTTGCATAAACATATTTTTCAATATTTCTATTACGTTTTATTATACTTACAGCTTGAGAAAATTTAGGATTTCGATTGGCATATTTACAATTATATATGTATTTTTGACATAAGACATTGATGTGGTTTAATAAGACACTCTATAAAGGATTCCCAGGTAATATGTCGATTATATTAAGATTTACAATCAAACCTGTTTTATCTTTAAACCACGTTTTGAATTGTTGCCAAAACGTTTGAGAAAGAGAGCAATGACAAAATAAAATGTTCTAATGACTCGGCTTCTTCACTGCAAAAAGTACATAAATTGTCACTTTGTATACCACATTTCTGTAGGTAAGTATTTGTTGTCAGAATGCGATGCATAAATTTGAACTGGAAATTCCGAGTTTTAACATCTTTTGTGGTTTTTCGTGCCATTTCAAAACAATGAGACAGAAATGTTTCAGTAATGTCATTATTAAGTTGTTGTGACCATTTGCAGCTCATGTCAGACATGGATGACTGAATTTTATTCATATATAAATTATATATGACTTTACAAATTTGTTTTTAAAAAATCAATCTTGTTACTAAAGAATCATCATCTAGGGTATTAAAATATATTTTCAGTCCTCTTACTCTATGTAACAGGTGTTTCGGAATGTAGTTAATTAATCTGAAATAAAGCAAATAATTACCATTTAAATTAAAGTTTCTTTGTAGCGATATAAAAATTTGAATTTCCCCGTTTGGAGAAAGTATATATTTTATATTTTTAGGCCTTTGTTGTACCAATTAAGAAATAGTTTGATTGATTTGGGAGGGACAAAGTTTAGCAGTGATGTTTGAATAATTTTCGTTTCGCTCTGAAAACCAATTGTTTTTGCCATTGCGAAATCAGATAAGACGTCTTTCCAAAATAAATTTGGGATGCATTTTGAAACTTTATAAATTGATCTTTTTGGAATGTAAATACATTTTTACCCCCAAATTCTAACAATAACATTTCTGTTAGTTTTTGTCACAATCCACCTGGAATTAATTGTCGTTGTATCCACGTTACTTTCATATACAGTCAAATCTGTCCTAGCAGCCACCTGTATTTAGCGTTCACCTGCCTTAAGCGGCCACTTTTTCCATCCCAAACGATTTATAACGTAAATGCATCTGTAATAAGCGGTAACCTGTCTAACACGGCCAGCGGCCACCCAAATCGGATCCCAAATCGCTAAAATACCTATATTAAGCGGCCACAGTAAATGTTTACTATACTATAAAAGGGATATTTAACAACAACGATAAGGTATAGCAAATAACCGATCTTCACACCTTCAGGAATACTAGTACCCATTCAGTCCTGTCATCTCTACTGTGTATCAATTAAGAAAGTATGTGTATGGAATGCATCAAATTGCCTCTGGGCAGGCTACGCTTGACATTTGTAGGTTCACTTACTATGACAATACACCGCATGGAGTAGAAATTAAATAATTAAATGGAATGAGAAAACAAACTTGTTGAGAACGGTTAATTTAATACATTCCAGTTGCAGTTTTTCCTGAAGGAGGCTACATGTCAAACGTTTATTTACAGTAATCCTGTAATCAGCGTCCATCTGTCTTAAGCGGCCACGTTTATCTACTCCCTTGTGTGACCACTTAAGACAGATTTGACTGTATTTACAAAAAGATATCGGGTCTGTCATTTTGAGCCTGCCATTAGTATAATCATTCATTAACATTGTCCGCTTAATTCTGTCCGTCTTGATGTTCCAGATAAATTTATAAAGTAGTGTATTTAATTTCTTGAAAAACGTTTTATCTGGATCGGAAAGAGCGACAAATAAGTGTGTAAAGAGAAAAAGAATTTGAGATTTAATTAGGTTATTTTCCCATTAATTGTTAAAGACCTGTTAGACCAAGAAAATAGTATCCTTGTTTTTGATAGCTGTTTTTCAAAATTGAGAGAGAACATTTGACAGAGATCTGTTGATAAGATTATTCCGAGGATTTTAAATGGTTCTTTTGACCAATGCAGAGGTATGTGAGGACAAAGTTTTTTAATTTGAACCTATCTTTGAGCCAAACCAAATGACCACACTCTTGTCTGTATTAAGTTTAAGTCCAGAACATTGGGGAAAATTTTCAAGCGTTTTTAATAGTTCTGTTAACATTCTTTCTGATCCATCTAAAGTAAAGTTTGTATCGTCTGCGTATTGAAATATGGTGTACATTTGATTATTTATGCATATGCCTTTAATGAGTTAATTTCTTTTTATCGCAAGAGACACATACAAGGAACAATGAGAAATAGGGTCACCCTGTCTACACCCACGTTCACATTTGAAGAATTCAGAAAAATAAACCAAAATTAATATTTGCACTACAGATATCCTGAAAAATAAGTTTATCCATTTATGGAAAGACTGTCCAAAATTAAAAGCCTGAAGTAATTTATTAATGAACTCCCACTCTACTGTATCAAAGGCTTTTTTCAAAATCAGTTGTCAGTACGTAATAGACCCAGGATATCATTTGTTTTACAGTAGCTCATATCAAAAGGAATTCGAGTATTTTCCCCAATAAATCGATCTTTTTATAAAACATGTTTGTGATTCATCGATTACATTGGGTAAGACCTTTTTCATTCTTTGAGCCTCTAGCCTCTTTTGGAATGCAGGTTATAATACCTTGTCTCTGAAAGTTGGAAAAACTACCAGAATTATATGAAAATTGATGGAACGCCAGAGGAAAATACCAATTTCTTCCCAATTTGTTTATAAAAATTCTACACTAAATCCATCTGATCCTGGACTTTTACCATTTTGATTTTGTTTAATTACTGCTGTACATTCATTAAAATATATAGTTCCTTCACATGCGTCCCTTTTATTTTTCTGACAATTTTACATTAATATTCGTGAAGTTATTTATGTTTTCTTGTGATCGTTTATTAAATATACTGGTGTATAACTTTTTATAGAAATTTGATTTTGCTTTTAATATTTCAGAATTTTCCGTATGTAAGACATTAAATTCATCAAATATTTCTGATATGTTTTTGTTAATATAGTTTTTTTTTTTTATAAATTTAGAAAATATTCCGTACTTTTTTCTCCCTCTTCATACCATTTTGATTTACACCTAAATAAAATGCCTTTTATTTTTTCACTCAGTAATGTTTCCAATTCTATTTTCTTTTATATAATATTTTAGCATCTTCATTAGTTAATGTTTGGGATATTAATTCTAACCGAGTATATTTTTTTCGAGATTTTTATTCTTGCTTTGTTTTGTCTTGTTTTCGTTTTGTTGAATATGAAATAGTTTCGCTTCTTATTCGGATTTTTAAAATTCCGAATAGTAGTTGGTCATTTCTAGAAAATGTCATGTCTTTATGATCTTCTCCTGAAATTTGGTATTCCTCAACTAGTTTGTTTTATAATTTGTTTAATAAGCTGAACGTAGTTATTGTCCAGGGCCCCGTTCCGTCGGAGCTATCTTAGCACTACTATCGCCGTAAATACCTACCATCGCGACCTTATGTTTTGTCTACTATAGCCAGCCCGTTCCACGGATGTTTTGTCTACTATAGCCAGCCCGCTATCTTAGCACTACTATCGCCGTTTTGTCTACTATAGCCAGCCCGTTCCACGGAGCTATCTTAGCACTACTATCGCCGTAAATACCTACCATCGCGACCTTATGTTTTGTCTACTACAGCCAGCCCGTTCCACGGAGCTATCTTAGCACTACTATCGCCGTAAATACCTACCATCGCAACCTTATGTTTTGTCTACTATAGCCAGCCCGTTCCACGGAGCTATCTTAGCACTACTATCGCCGTAAATACCTACCATCGCGACCTTATGTTTTGTCTACTACAGCCAGCCCGTTCCACGGAGCTATCTTAGCACTACTATCGCCGTAAATACCTACCATCGCGACCTTATGTTTTGTCTACTACAGCCAGCCCGTTCCACGGAGCTATCTTAGCACTACTATCGCCGTAAATACCTACCATCGCGACCTTATGTTTTGTCTACTACAGCCAGCCCGTTCCACGGAGCTATCTTAGCACTACTATCGCCGTAAATACCTACCATCGCGACCTTATGTTTTGTCTACTATAGCCAGCCCGTTCCACGGAGCTATCTTAGCACTACTATCGCCGTAAATACCTACCATCGCGACCTTATGTTTTGTCTACTATAGCCAGCCCGTTCCACGGAGCTATCTTAGCACTACTATCGCCGTAAATACCTACCATCGCGACCTTATGTTTTGTCTACTATAGCCAGCCCGTTCCACGACGCGGCGTAGCTTACTATCTGTGGAAATTTATAATAGGTACGAAGCAGTTGTAAAATGTAGATGTAAAATGGCAGTTAGATGATGATTTGATAATTTTCTAAGAAAGATACTAACTTATTGTGTAAAAATAGATCTAATATATACCAAATACCTTTTATGAAACTCGGCGTTCGATCAAAAACATTCTAGGCCATACGACCTTCACACGAAAATACGGGAGTTAAGTCTCAAGTCTTATGCATTTGGCAATTTTCGCTTTGCACATAAATTGACAAAGTTACTTCATGGATGTCCGATACCAATACATATATCGAAGATGTTCCGAAAAGTCGTTAACCAATTTATTATTTAACTAATTCGCACTTCTTTGCAAAAGCTATATTAATTATTAAAGGGGCACTTACGACTACCGTAAAGTTGCTTTGTGGAACGGCTGTAAAGTTTACGATGCCAGTTGTACAACTCACTTTAAGTCACTACAATTAACCTTAGCTACAGTTCTTTCGTAGAACGGGGCCAAGGAGCTGACTTGCATTAAATTTCCAATAACCTGGCCCTCGTTGTTTTTGATGAACCGATAATTCGAGTGAAATTACTGAGTGGTTCGATATTATAACTTATACCGATATTACCATTTTTAACTAATGCTAATATATCTGTTGATACTGAAAACAGTCTAGTCTGCTTTGTTTGGCTAAATGATTTTTTCCGCCATGTATACTGATGTTTATCAAGGTTTAGTAGTCTTCACGAATCATCTAAGTCTAAATAGTGTTTTATTTCTATAATTTTGTTATTAGATAAAATATTGTTTTTCTGTTTGTTATTATATTTATCTTGTGTATAATTCTGAACAACATTCCAATCTCCTGCCATAATAACAGAATCTGGAAGATTTTCTAAAAGTTCTTTGAGGTTATTAAAAAACCCAGGTGAATCTGAATTTGGACCATATAAATTTAGTACAGATAAGCGAAATTTGTCTATAGTCATGTCTAAAACAATGTATCGGCCATTATCGTCAATATAATTTGATTAACTGTATATTCAAAGTTATTTCTTGAAAGTATTGCAACACCAGCACTATGGCTTGTTCCGTGAGAGAAATAACACTTGCAACCCCATTACGTTGACCACTGTTTCTCATCTTTAGGTAAGCTATGTGTCTCTTGCAACAAAATTATTGAAGATTTGTTATTGCGTAAAAAGTTGAAAACATCACGTCTTTTGTTAATATCAGACTGAAGACCTCTCACAGAGACGCTAGATACATTGGTATAGATTGAGAGTGACAAGAGTGAGAGTTAAAAACATCACGTCTTTTGTTAATATCAGACTGAAGACCTCTCACAAAGACGCTACATACATTGGTATAGATTGAGAGTGATAAGAGAGTTGAAAACATCACGTCTTTTGTTAATATCAGACTGAAGACCTCTCACAGAGACGCTACATACATTGGTATAGATTGAGAGTGACAAGAGTGAGAGTTGAAAACATCACGTCTTTTGTTAATATCAGACTGAAGACCTCTCACAGAGACGCTACATACATTGGTATAGATTGAGAGTGACAAGAGTGAGAGTTGAAAACATCACGTCTTTTGTTAATATCAGACTGAAGACCTCTCACAGAGACGCTACATACATTGGTATAGATTGAGAGTGACAAGAGTGAGAGTTGAAAACATCACGTCTTTTGTTAACATCAGACTGAAGACCCCTCACAGAGACGCTAGATACATTGGTATAGATTGAGAGTGACAAGAGTGAGAGTTGAAAACATCACGTCTTTTGTTAACATCAGACTGAAGACCTCTCACAGAGACGCTACATACATTGGTATAGATTGAGAGTGACAAGAGTGAGAGTTGAAAACATCACGTCTTTTGTTAACATCAGACTGAAGACCTCTCACAGAGACGCTAGAAACATTGGTATAGATTAAGAGTGACAAGAGTGAGAGTTGAAAACATCACGTCTTTTGTTAACATCAGACTGAAGACCTCTCACAGAGACGCTAGATACATTGGTATAGATTGAGAGTGATAAGAGTGAGAGTTGAAAACATCACATCTTTTGTTAACATCAGACTGAAGACCTCTCACAGAGACGCTACATACATTGGTATAGATTGAGAGTGATAAGAGTGAGAGTTGAAAACATCACGTCGTTTGTTAATATCAGACTGAATACCTCTCACAGAGACGCTACATACATTGGTATAGATTGAGAGTGACAAGAGTGAGAGTTGAAAACATCACGTCTTTTGTTAATATCAGACTGAAGACCTCTCACAGAGACGCTACATACATTGGTATAGATTGAGAGTGACAAGAGTGAGAGCAGAAAACATCACGTCTTTTGTTAATATCAGACTGAAGACCTCTCACAGAGACGATAGATACATTGGTATAGATTGAGAGTGACAAGAGTGAGAGCAGAAACTAACACAACAGGCGATATTTGCAAGAAATGAATTAAAATTATCCGGCAACTTATCACTTACGACCGAAACATATTTTGTTGTAGACACGGTGAATGTCTTTAATATTTAAATAAGAATATAGGCAAGTAATTAAAGCTGCTGACCCGTGTTATCAGATAGGATATAAAGTAGTAACGGCCATTACCGCTCTTCGTTGTTAGCCTATAACAAAACCTAATCATAGTTTATAAATTTTGGCAAATATCACTTGTTTCTGACCATCCACGTTCTGCGGTTTTAAGTGTTGTATAAATCACATATATAATGAACAACAAAAGAAACGTGTATATTAGTTTATTATTATAAGTTTCATTTAAAGTGATTTAGTTCGGATCCCATTGGCGAGTAATTGAAGGAAGAAAGGTTTTATTTAACGACGCACTCAGCACATTTTATTTACGGTAATATGGCATCGGACATATGGTTAAGGACCACACAGATATTAATAGAGGAAACCCGCTGTCGCCACGTAGCCCAGTGGTAAAGCGCTCGTTCAATGCGCGGTCGGTTTGGGATCGATCCCCGTCAGTGGGCCCATTGGGCTCTTTCTCGTTCCGGCCAGTGCTCTACAACTGGTGTAACAAAGGACGTGGTATGTACTATCTTGTCTGTGGGATGGTGCATATAAAAGATCCCTTGCTGCTAATCAAAAAGAGTAGCCCATGAAGTGGCGACAGCGGGTTTCCTCTCTCTATATCTGTGTGGTCCCTAACCATATGTTTGACGCCATATAACCGTAAATAAAATGTGTTGAGTGCGTTGTTAAATAAAACATTCCCTTTCTTCCTTACCCCGATGTATTTAAATTGCTATTGCAGACTCGTTCGTAAGTTCTACGATGACGGAGTCACCGCCTGATTACCAGACGGAGGTTACGACACAGGTAATAACCACAGGGTAAAGAGTAAACATACCTAAACATTAGAAAAGGCAAAAATGGTATAAATGTTTTGAGGATATTTTGCACTGTTAAGTGAACATATTTTGTCAAGATAAACCTCGACATAACTTAACGTTATATGTCGAGGTTTAATTTGATGAACTAAAGAAATAAACAAATAAATCAGTCATAATTTTAAATGTGAAAATCCATTAACTCGAGGGAAATAATAGTTGTTTCCGGGATTTTAGAATGCGCCAATTATTTCCCTTGAACCATGTAGCAAAATAATATATACTCTTCAAAAAAAGTAGGGGAATTTTAATAAGAATTTACAATGGCCAAAATTGTAAGGTATATTAGCTGTGGGGAATGGTTATATGACAATAGTGAATTAATTGGGCAAACATTACAACCGGTAGTTAAGTATTACAGTAGGTTTTATGACCACCAAAGAAGGACGATTGGGGTCAGAAGTGAAATTTGAAAGTTGACGGGGTTTTTTAATCAGTAAATCGCAAATTCAAACAATAAAAATGACTAAAAACCAAACAATAACAACTGTATGATCAACAGAATGAAAAAGGTTGACAGAAATAATGTTCCACAGTGATTAATGAACCTTCCTGGAAATGATCAAAATCGAGAATGACACCTCACGCACGTGTACTGGACATCTGCGTGATGCATGTGCAAACTATGGAATGTGTTTCGGTGTGTTGATCAACAGACCTGAACGTTGTTTACTAGGATGTCTGTGGTCAAAACGTATGTTCAGTCTAATATTTGATATTAACATTAATATTTCAGGTTAACCTACTTTATTTTACTGTAAATAGTTCTGTAAAACTATTGATTAAGTAGACTTTCCCATCTAAAATCACAAAACTGACCAATTACGTAGTCCCAAAGAAAAGAAAATTATCTCTTGGGTATCGTGGGTTGTCGTTTTTGCTCCAACGTACAAGAGTGTACATTGTTCCTTTGGATTATTTAACAGAGAAAAATACTATAACCCCATTTCGTTCCGTAACTTCAAATATATTTAATTAAAGGCATACTGTCACAGATTTAAGAACCTAATTTCTCTAAAAATGGATAATAAATGAAAATTACATTAATATTTGGAAACCAAATCTAGCTATCACATCGCCTTAACTGAATCACGATAGAATGAAATCCATGTCAACCCCGTTGACAATATTAGTTTTTGAATTATAGACCATTGCCATAATTCAATTATTTTTACGAAATATCATTAATAAGTGGAGAATGGTGGCTACGTAGATGATTGAATAAAGTACAGTTAGGGACAAATCAAATTTATATATTTTTAGGTAATAATTTGTTAGGCTATTTAAAGGTCAGTGGTCTGTAACAATATGCCTTTAAATAGTTTATTATACTATTACGTCATTTATGTTGTTTTACAAGTCAGGCTGATCAAAGTGAAGCGCCTTGTGGTAAATTACTGCTTTTGTTTACACTGTGCACACAGGAGTTGGTCGGAGCTGACATCACTTAGCCCCAAGCTAGAGTACCGGACTCATCGAAAAGAAAAGAAAATAGCTGCCGCCAGTCAGCAGATATAATCACATTTTTTATTAACTCTAAACTTACGCGTTTTTCATTTGTTAAAGTGTTAGTATGTGTTGGTGGTCCGGGTATGCATCTTTCCAACACATAAGGCTCATGTGTGAGTTCACTCTCCCTTTAACACAAATCGTGGGAGAAATTGGAAAGTTAGTTTTTTAGTTTATATATATATATATATATATATATATATATATGTGTGTGTGTGTGTGTGTATATATATGCGTGCGTGCGTGCGTGCGTGCGTATGTATGTATGTATGTATGTATGTATGTATGTATATATATATATATAAAGATAATGAGAATGATAGGCATATATACTGTAATACCATGAAATGAATTTATATTTATATATGTATCAAGAAATGTATTCCTATTGTTATTATTCTCTCGTCGAAATCAGACTATACTATCTTGTCAAAAGTAATAAAGTTCTGTTCGTTTATGTTCTGTATATTTCTTACAACAGGGCTCTCAAAATTATAATGCTGTGCTCAGTGACGCCCGCCCGCCTCCTATCATATTTCAACCAATGGGAACTCAACCAATGGGGGCTCAACCAATGGGAGCTCACCCCATGGGAGCTCAACCAATGGGAGCTCAGCCAATGGGAGCTCACCAAATGGGGGCTCACCCAATGGGAGCTCAACCTCAACACACGACGGTGATTGTCAACCAGCCAATGGCGATGCAGAATTCGGGACCGAGGCCCTGGAGCTCTGGAATTTGCGGCTGTTGTGAAGAAATGAGTTCTTGTAAGTTGCTAGAGATACAGACATAGATGGCTTTGAAATGCTCTTTTTATTGACAATATACATATTTTTAATTCATCATCCACAAAATACAATAAAGATTTGAGACCAGTCATTTTGTATTCTTATTTCTTTTCATGCTATAAGTTATCTGTATCATTATCTGGTTAATTGTCTCTGTATGCTTATTTATTATTCTTCATGTTATCTCTCTGAATCCTTTTGTCTTTTCCTAATGTTATACAGATTGTCAGTCTCTCCGTCCTAATGCTATACAGATTGTCAGTCTCTCCGTCCTAATGTTATACAGATTGTCAGTCTCTCTGTCCTAATGTTATACAGATTGTCAGTCTCTCTGTCCTAATGTTATAGCATATGCTATTTTGTCTGTATATCCTTATTTATGTTCATGTTTTATGTTCTCTGTATATCCTTATTAATGAACAAGTTTTATGTTCTCTGTATATCCTTATTTATGATCATATTTCATACTGTTTGTGTATCCTTATTTATAATCATATTTTATGTCTCTGTCTCCTATTTAGGGTCCTATAGGTTCTTTGTCTCTTTATCCTACATGTTATACATTACAGGTTGTCTGTCTCTAACCTTATTTAGGGTCATATTTTAGGTTCTTTGTCTCTTTATCCTACATAATGTTATATTCCAGATTGTCTGTCTCTGTATATCCTATTTATAATCACATTACAGGTGGTTTGTGTTATATATTCTAGGTTGTCTGTCTCTATATATCCTATTTATAATCACATTACAGGTCGTTTGTGTTATATATTCTAGGTTGTCTGTCTCTATATATCCTATTTATAATCACATTACAGGTTGTGTTATATATTCCAGGTTGTCTGTCTCTATATATCCTATTTATAATCACATTACAGGTTATACATTCTAGGTTGTCTGTATATATCCTATTTATAATCACTACAGGTTGTGTTCCAGGTCTGTCTCTATATATCCTATTTATAATCACATTACATGTTGTGTTATATATTCTAGGTTGTCTGTCTCTATATATCCTGTTTATAATCACATTACATGTTGTGTTATATATTCTAGATTGTCGGTCTCTATATATCCTATTTATAATCACATTACAGGTCGTCTGTGTTATATATTCCAGGTTTTCTGTCTCTATATATCCTATTTATAATCACATTACAGGCTGTTTGTGTTATATATTCTAGGTTGTCTGTCTCTATATAACCTATTTATAATCACATTACAGGTTGTTTGTGTTATATATTCTAGGTTGTCTGTCTCTATATATCCTATTTATAATCACATTACAGGTTGTGTTATATATTCTAGGTTGTCTGTCTCTATATATCCTATTTATAATCACATTACAGGTTGTGTTATATATTCTAGGTTGTCTGTCTCTATATATCCTATTTATAATCACATTACATGTTGTGTTATATATTCTAGGTTGTCTGTCTCTATATATCCTATTTATAATCACATTACAGGTCGTCTGTGTTATATATTCTAGGTTGTCTGTCTCTATATATCCTATTTATAATCACATTATATGTTGTGTTATATATTCTAGGTTGTCTGTCTCTATATATCCTATTTATAATCACATTACAGGTCGTTTGTGTTATATATTCTAGGTTGTCTGTCTCTATATATCCTATTTATAATCACATTACAGGTTGTGTTACATATTCCAGGTTGTCTGTCTCTATTTATCCTATTTATAATCACATTACAGGTTGTCTGTGTTATACATTCTAGGTTGTCTGTCTCTATATATCCTATTTATAATCACATTACAGGTTGTCTGTGTTATATATTCTAGGTTGTCTGTCTCTATATATCCTATTTATAATCACATTACAGGTCGTCTGTGTTATAATATTCGTTTGTGTTATATATTCCAGGTTGTCTGTCTCTATATATCTATTTATAATCATTACAGGTTGTGTTATTCCAGGTTGTTTGTCTCTATTTATATTTATAATCACATTACAGGTCGTTTGTCTGTTCACATATATCATTCTAGGTTGTCTGTCTCTATATATCCTATTTATAATCACATTACAGGTTGTCTATGTTATATATTCTAGGTTGTCTGTCTCTATATATCCTATTTATAATCACATTACAGGTTGCTTGTGTTATATATTCCAGGTTGTCTGTCTCTATATATCCTATTTATAATCACATTACAGGTCGTTTGTGTTACATGTTCCAGGTTGTCTGTCTCTATACATCCTATTTATAATCACATTACATGTTGTTTGTGTTATATATTCTAGGTTGTCTGTCTCTATATATTCTATTTATAATCACATTACAGGTTGTCTGTTTCTATATATCCTATTTATAATCACATTACAGGTTGCTTGTGTTATATATTCCAGATTGCCGGTCTCTATATATCCTATTTATAATCACATTACAGGTCGTTTGTGTTATATATTCTAGGTTGTCTGTCTCTAAATATCCTATTTATAATCACATTACAGGTTGTCTGTCTCTATATACAGTTTCCTATTTATAATCGCATTAAAGGTTGTTTGTGTTATATATTGCAGGTTGTCTGGGTTGGTTTTGTCCGTGTATCTTGGCGTGTAATGTGGCGACGGACATGGGCGAATCTTGCTGTGTGCCATGCTGTGTTCATGGCGGGCTTGTTGCCATGAGAACGAAGATCCGGATACAGAACAACATTCACGTAAGAGATGTTGTCTAAACTAAATTTAAAAGTTATACTTTTTGACATTCATGGAAGTGTGAACTAAAGAACGATGTTGCACCAGGGACGATAACAGTCACAGTCACAGTCACAGTCTCTCTCTCTCTCTCTCTCTCTCTCTCTCTCTCTCTCTCTCTCTCTCTCTCTCTCTCTCTCTCTCTCTCTCTCTCTCTCTCTCTCTCTCAAATGATGACAGTTAATAGAACTAACCTTGTGAACAGTTGATGAGAAAAAATTACTTAGTTCCAGGATCATCTGTACCTTGGTGCGCGTGCGCGTGCGTGTGTGTGTGTGCGTCTTGCCACATTTTAACCAATTCAGTTTTAAAACTGATATAATTGCCAACTTCTTTGTTTTATCTTCATTTCTTCTACTCAGATCAAGTCTTGTTCTAACAAATCCTATTAGCGTTTATCAAGATATTTTGTTGTCCTGAGATATAATACATAGTTCGTATGTTTTAATAATCAAACGTGTAGGTTAAGATATAAACAGTTCACATTATACATATTATACATATATGTGCACACACACACACACACACACACACACACACGTGTTTGTGTGTGTGTGTGCGTGTGTCGCTCTATATATTTATGAAGCGGGACGTAGCCCAGTGGTAAAGTGCTCGCTTGATGCGCGGTCGGCTTGGGATCGATCCCCGTTAGTGGGCCCATTGGGCTATTTCTCGCTTCAGCCAGTGCACCACGACTGGCACATCAAAGACCGTGGTATGTGCTATCCTGTCTATTGGATGGTACATATAAAAGATCCCTTGCTGCTAATCGAAAAGAGTAGCCCATGAAGTGGGACAGCGGTCCCCCCCCCCCCAATAACTGTGTGGTCCTTAACCATATGTCCGACGCCATATATGATGATCGATTGCAAAAATCCATAATCGATTGTGTGGGGAAAATGTTAACTGTAACTGTTCCTCTAGTTTAGATGATAACATTGATGGAAATATACAATGATCTGGGTTTGTTTCCATGTGTACATAAAGACAAATTCTATTAAATAGCTAATAAATGTACAGTTAGCCATTTGCAGGGTGCACACGACAATAGGTACATGGTCCTTATAATTCAAAGCCTTCTTATGGTCATACATTTCTAACTGATTGTGTAATCGAAAGTTGATCGGTTGGCGCCAAACGATTATAACCGATGATCGATGATGAAGTCCCAACCGATTCCCATCATTGATACAAGGGGTGATCTAGACGTTTCCGGCCTAACTAGGAAGAATCCGTACTGCATGGCCAAGACTAAGCACTCGGCATGTAGACTGTAAAGTAGACATCTCTTAAGAATGTGATGTCCAAGGTGAAGGTTTTGAATCAGAACAATGATGTTCCAAAACTAAGCATTCGGCATGTAGACAGTAAAGTAGACATCTCTTAAGAATGTGATGTCCACGGTGAAGATTTTGAATCAGGACAATGATGTTCCAAGACTAAGCATTCGGCACATAGACTGTAAAATAGACATCTCTTAAGAATGTGATGTCCAAGGTGAAGGTTTTGAATCAGGACAATGATGTTCCAAGACTAAGCACTCGGCACGTAGACTGTAAAGTAGACATCTCTTAAGAATATGATGTCCACGGTGAAGGTTTTGAATCAGGACAATGATGTTCCAAGACTAAGCACTCGGCACGTAGACTGTAAAGTAGACATCTCTTAAGAATATGATGTCCACGGTGAAGGTTTTGAATCAGGACAATGATGTTCCAAGACTAAGCACTCGGCACGTAGACAGTAAAGTAGACATCTCTTAAGAATGTGATGTCCAAGGTGAAGGTTTGTATCAGGACAATGATATTCCAAGACTAAGCACTCGGCACGTAGACAGTAAAGTAGACATGTCTTAAGAATGTGATGTCCAAGGTGAAGGTTTGTATCAGGACAATGATCTTTCATTCAGTGGTCGCCGAATGACCAAGATATATTACCGTCTGACTTCCGACTATTTTCTAACCTGAAAAAGCGGTTAGCTGGCAACTGATAATGTCATGTCCTGTGTCGAAGATTTAGCACCGTCTGACTTCCATCTATTTCCTAACCTGAAAAACGGGTTAACTGGCAACTGATAATCTTGTATCCTCTGTTGAAGATTTAGCACCGTCTTAGTTCCATCTATTTTCTAACCTGAAAAACGGGTTAACTGGCAACTAATAATCTTGTATTCTGTTGAAGATTTAGCACCGTCTGACTTCCGTCTATTTTCTAACCTGAAAAACGGGTTAACTGGCAACTGATAATCTTGTATCCTCTGTTGAAGATTTAGCACCGTCTGACTTCCATCTATTTCCTAACCTGAAAAACGGATTAACTGGCTTAGGATTTCTAAGCTAGTTTTGGGAATGACAGTTCTCTTACGGCTGATACAAGATGACGATACCTCACGTCACGTATCTCCCAGGGAAGTGGCGGTCCTCCCAAGGACAAACACCTGATAGTGGACCATGGAAGTAATCACGACTTTGCGTAACATCTTTTCGATTCTGCCCTGTGCAGAGATACGATTTTGATATCGGAATACAGTTTTATCGTTCAAAGTGCAAAGTCAGTCTAAGACCGAGAACATTTTGAACACTACTCTTATCTGATATTACAGATACTTTCCAAGACAACAATTCAATCCTTGATGTTCTCAAACTAACTAATTAATTAATTTGTTTATTTTATTTTTCTTACTTAGTTTAGAATATCATTTGTTATTTATGATAACACATACTGATTTCATTTTATTTCAACTTATTTTCGTACTTATACACACACGCGCTGTATTGGGCACGCACCTCAGCTAACTGGGCTGTCTGTCTAGGACAGTGGGTTACTTGTTAGTTGGATTGTGGTTAGTAAGAGAGACGAGGGTGTAGTGGCCTTACACCTACCCATTCAGTCATTAAAACTCTCTCTGGGTGGAAGCCGGTACAGGGCTGCGAACCCTGTACCTACCAGCCTTATGTCCGATGGCTTAACCACGACACCACCGAGGTTTGATTTAGATTTAAAGATCATATAGATGATTGGTTACTTTTAGGTGATACCCAGGTCGCCACAACCATAATTAAAAAAGAACGATCGGAATTAATTCCTCTGTGTCGCAAAAGTTAATTGCGAACTCAAAGGCCGTAAATAAGTTTTATTTGAAAAAATCGTTTAAATGTATTTTCAATGTTTTTGTGGGTTTTTTAGGATATTTAAGAAATATTCTGAAAAACAAAAATAGCGCGAATATATTTTAATATATATTTTTCATGATACAACTAAATCGGTAAATAGGCCTAAAATGTCAAAATGGGCCTAAAATGTCAAAATAGGCCTAAAATGTTCATTAGACATTGATCATTTTAATAAACAAACAAACAAACAAACAAACAAAAAGCAACATCGTAAAAGGGTTCAAACTGAATAATTATAAATATTAAAGAAATGTAAATTAATGTTTGCGTTTCTTTTGTTGTTCGGTATATAATACTAAGTTAATGTCCGTTAGACACCAGTTATCCTACAACTCGTTGCTTAACCAACTTACGTTCACTCGTTATATATCGTCTTGGTATGCATTATAGCGTAGTATCGTTGCTTATCCGCTTCAAAACCCAATACCGCGAGGACGATTTGAAACAACTCGTATATAGAGAGTATTAAACGAACTTGTGTGTCGTACTGATCTTACGAAACAAGTCACGATTCATGTATTGCCTGAACGAGAGCGAGGGTAATGATTTCTTTATTATCCATATTATTATTATTTGTTTTAATTAATAACAAGGGTCGTCTCAAAATGTTTGAACCAATGTCAGAAGATGACGAAATGACGTGATATTTCACTTGCACAGTTAGTCCGAAGGGACGTAGAATGTGTGGTTCTTTCTACGTCCAAATATTGTTACATACCCTATATAGGTTTTCAAAACTTGAGGCGCCATGTTTCAACCGTTTCTCAACCGAAATAGTGCAACAAATGGACACACAAACCAAAAATGTATAACCGACTATACTCACTAAATCCCGATTGAAGTACTTGCATCATTATTAACAAAATAAATCTTCCAATGACAACATAAAAAAATTGTCCACCATTTTAAATTTGCTAAATAGAGGGAAGCAACTCGCCCTGCATATTAAGAAAAGTATTGACTCAAGGTCGACCACAGTCACTTTTCGCACCCTTGTTTTGGCTTCGTACACAATAAATATAGCATGCCTTACCGTAATTACACTTGAAACAGGCCCGTAGCCAGGATGGGTTTTTTGGTGTGGGTTTTTTTTTTGGGGGGGAGGTGGGGTGGGGGTAGGCTTATGGTGAGATACGAAGTCCCTCAGACGAGGGCGCGAAGCGCCCGAGTTGCTTAGGGGAGTCCGGAGCATATTGAAAACAAAATCCACCGGTAAGGGGGGGGGGGGGGGGGTGTGTGTGTGTGTGTGTGTGTTGACCGACACCCTCGACCTTCCATTGGCTACGGGCCTGAATCCATATTTCGTAAAAGGTACAATTTTTTAACCACAAGATTTTCTTCAAACACATTCAGGTGCATTAGTAATGTTCAAACAAAACATTTTCAATAGCAATTTTTCCAGCATTTTAAAACGGAAATGTTATGCACTCAATTTATGGTTATTGTAAGGAGGTGCAAAGTGACGTCAAATTCAAAATTAGCTATATTATTACAATGTTTCTCCACATTAAAATAAAAACTGGTCTACTAACCTTCACCCCTGTCAAATTTCTATAACAAGCAGACAACGCTGCATACAGGTCGGTATTTTATTTTTCATAATTCTGGACAAAATATTAAGTTTAAATTTTAAAAGATAAAAGAAATAAAAAGTACTTTTTGTCAAATATATCAAATCGAAAAATTACAAATGCATATGCTATATTTATTATGTACGAAGCCAAAACAAGGGTGCGAAGGGGGACTGTCGTCGACCTTAATGATTATTAATGTGCGCCCTGCTCTAATGCAGTCTGAGTTAGGACTGGGGAAGCAACGTCAGGTTCTGACGTCGCTTCCCAAAATCCATCATTATACTTAGAAGATAACCATATGACGTTTTTAGAGATACCGGTGTTATTGTCAATAATACACGCAAATCTAAAAACTCCATATGGTTGTGACCATTGTAAAGTGAATAGTTGTTCTATGGTATATTTGGTATTTCTTGAGAAAAAAAAAACCCTGGCTACAATTTTAACTAGACCCTTGAACCGTCAACTTGGCCTGTTCCAATTACTAATGACGCTATTAGCTTTCCGGGCATTAGTTTCATTTGATCCCGGAAAAAGAATGTAATTAACCAATCACAATACAGAACACACTCGCCATCAGTTTACAATTGTTATTGCACGTGTGCTTCGTATGATTTTGTTTTAACTCGGTTATGTTGAACCATGTGGATAATGAATGAATGTTATGTAACGGCCACTCATGTAGTATGCACTTTTTTACAATTTTTGTAGGGAAGCATATGTGATGACGGAAGCACTGCGTGCTGCTGTGGCCCGTGCATGCTGTGTCAGATGTCACGTGAGCTGACCTTTATCCAGAACATCCAACTGCAGAATGTCATGACAATCAGCTATGCCCATCCAACTACAGTCCAGTAACAGTGATGTCCAGTGACTTAGGCTAATTACTTATTTAACTCATTTACGTGCCCATGTCCACCTAAGGTTCAGGTATGTCCGTCCTGGGTACACTATCTGAAATCGCCAATTGCTCTGGGTTAGTTGTTAGTTGATTAGTGGTTAGAGAGAGAGAAGAAGGTGTAGTGGCCTTACACCTACCCATTGAGCCCTTAAGGACTCGCTCTGGGTTGGAGCCGGTACCGGGCTGCGAACCCTGTACTTACCAGCCTGTAGTCCGATGACTTAACCACTGCGCCACCCAGGCTGGTTAATTAATCCAGTCTATCGTTTGTAGAGTAATTACTGGCTTCGATGGTGTCGTGATTAAGCCATCGGCTGGTAGGTACTGGGTTCGCAGCCTGTTACCGACTCCCACCCAAAGCGACTCAGTAGATAGGTGTAAAACCACTACACCCGCTTCTTTCTCATTATCCACTATCAACTAACCCACTGTCCTAGACATCCAGCCAGATAGCTGAGGTGTGTGCCCAGGACAGCGTGCTTGAACCTTAATTGGATATAAGTGAAAATGAAGTGGATTAATCGACGGTTTTATCACCTCGGAATAAAATAGTTGTCACGTGTCGTTAAGGTTATCAATTACGCATCTTTAACAATGACGTCAGCTGACCCGTGACGCGTTCAGGAGACCGACGCTCACGGTCACTTGTTAGACTGGTTTTTGCGCCTAACGTTATACTGTATGAATGTGAAAGGAATAAAACACAATGGAAACCAGTCGGATTATTTACAAACGTTCTCCCTTCTTAACACGCCGCTGTTAACCCTTTAGTACTGTTTTAAAAATTATGTTTCTACCTGGACCCGTACTTATAAAAGTTTGAGTCCAGACTCAATTTCTAATGACGTCACACACATACAGTTTGGATGACGTTGCCATGACGTTCACATATGACTCTATTAGAGTCTCTAGTCTAGACTCTAATGACTCACTACACAGATCACTTCCGGGTGAAAGTTCATTGACCACGGTCCACTATAGTTACTAATTGTGACACACGTTATGGTTCACATATTCACTTCTAGGAAATGGTGAAGAATTAAATCAATATGTATGTTTAATGGTAAGCCTTCTGGCTGTATTTTGCCCATGTTATTTTGTAATATTGTGCATCGACCTTTTGGGACATGGGTATATAGCGCAAGAGACAGCCGGAATGAATCGGTCAATGAACCACCTGTTCGGACCGGTACTACAGCCAGATGCGGTTATATAGCACAAAAGTGAGACGGAAATGTTCTCAATTTTGGAGTGAAAATAAATGCTTATATAATGTATGTTGGCAATGGTGTATGTTGTTAGTGCCAACGAGAATCCGTTCTATTGGCAATCTTCGTTTGAAGTTGGGCAATTTAACATGGGGTTCAATGGCAGATGACATCTGTGTAGTGAGACCTAAATGTTCTATAAGCACCAGGCCTGGCGTCAGATCACAGTTATCTTCCCATTTGTTTGACCGGAAATATCTGTGAGTTGGTTCTGTATCACAGATATGCAGAGCACATTAATTCATTAATCATCGGCTATTGAGTGTTAAACATTTGGTAATTTTGACATATAGTCTTAGAAAGGAAACCAGCAACATTTTTCCATCGGCAGCAAGGGAACATTTGTATGCACCATCCCACAGACAGGATATCACATACCACGACCTTTGATATAGGCTACTAGTCGTGGTGCACTGACTGGTACATTAGACGGATACCTTACTACTAGGTTACGTCCCGTCCCAAATGTTGATTGAAGACAAACTTTGTTTTACAATATCCATGGTACAGAACCAACTCACAGATGTCTTCTCTAGGAGTACTGAAAAAACGTCAAAAACATTGTAATAATATAATGTGTAATACTAGTAATACATTGAAGACTTGTTTATACTTTGATTTACAAAAAAACTTGTCCAAATGACTTAACGACCTAAAATAAACAGGATTAATACTGCATTAACACAACATACTACTTTCATAGGCGGTATTGATTGTGTCTCGTTTTATATCTTTTATATGCACCATCCCAACAGGATAACACATACCACGGGCTTTGATGAACCAGTCGTGGTGCACTGGCTGGAACAAGAAATAGCCCAATGGGCCCACTGACAAGGATCGATTCCAAACCGACCGCGCATCAAGCGAGCGCTTTACCACTAGGCTACGTCTCGCCCCCCCCCCCCCCCCCCAATGTGTAATGTGATTATAAACAAGGATACAGATACAATTTGTAATATGATAATTAATAAGGATACAGATACAAGACCGACCGCGCATCAAGCGAATGCTTTACCACTGGGCTACGCCCCGCCCCCATATAACGCCAAAGTTACATATAACGCCAAAGTTACATATAACGCCAAAGTTATATATATATATAACGGAAATTTCGAACAAGTTATAATCATTATGTTTTATTTATGTCTGAACAATTTTATTTCATTTCCATTACTGGTTGTTTTCGTGCGTCTATCCAATTAGGTTTATGCACGCTGTCCCGGGCACACAATTATATATATGGACTATCTGTCCAGGACAGTGGGTTAGTTGTTAGTGGTTAGTGAGAAAGAAGAGGGTGTAGTGGTCTTACACCTACCCATTGAGTCGTTAAAACTCGCTCTCGGTGGGAGCAGGTACCGAGAGGCGAACCCACCACTACCTACCAGCCTTAAGTTCAATGGCTTAACCACTGAGGCCGGAACACGGTAAAAGTTAAAATCTGTTATCTTTAACGACTGGTTTGTCTTTAAATTATCGGCTGTAGGATTTCAAACATTTGGTAATTTTGATATATAGTGTTAGAGAGGAAACCCGCTACATGTTTCCATTAGCAGCAACGGATCTTGTATATGCACCATCCCACAGACATGATAGCGCATACCACGGCCTTTTATATACCAGTCGTGGATCACTGGCTGGGACGAGAAATAGCCCAATGAGCCTACTGACGGGAATCGATCCCTTACCGACCGGACATCAATCGACCTGGAACACAGTGCCCCTAATCCTCGAAAGGTTTAGGTACGTTCCCCCTGGTCTGTTTTTTTTTTATACTTATTTTCGTGCTTATATCCACTAAAGGCTCAAGCACGATGTCCTGGAGACCCACACAGACACACACAGACACACACACACACACACACACACACACACCGTAACTATCTGGGCTGTCTTTCCAGGACAGTGGGTTAGTGGTTAGTGGTTAGTTACACCTACTAATTAAGTCGTGGAACTCGCTCTGGGTGGTAGCCAGTACCGGGAAGTGAACCTAGTACCTACCAACCCATCAGCCTTATTCTGATGGCTTAACTACACCACAAAGACCGGCAATCAGCTTCAGGTTAACTTATATGTCACAAAGCTATCGATAGTTATTTATTTCAATCTATTTCCGTGCTTATATCCAATTAAGGTTCAAGCACGCTGTTCTGGGCACCAACCTCAGCTATCTGGGCTGTCTGTCCACGACAGTGACTGTAGGGCTCGAACTTAACGACGGCACCGACGGCAATTGCCGTCGTTGTGATATAAATTATAAATTGCCGTAGGCCAGGAGCATCACCGACGGCACAAAAGTGCCGTCGGTAAAGCTCCCAAATAATGGTAGAATGTTTCATCTGATGTACATTAGTTGCCAGTATATAACATTAGTGCATTTGAAATATGTCTACATACAGCAAAATAGCCTTTCCGTATTATTATTTTGCTGCAAAGGTCTTCTCTTTTTTCAACTGCCATGGGCAGGATTTAAATTGCCGTCAGTGGTCCATTTCACTAGCTGCAATTTTGTTTTAACTTGCCGTGGGAGACAAATTGTTAAGTTCGAGCCCTGTGGTGGGTTAGTTGTTAGTGGCTAATGGTTCAATTCAATTCATTTCTTTATTAGCTTTAAGTTTTACAACTCATCAGCATATATACAAAACATAATACAAAACAAATATATATATATATACAATATATACCTGTGCACAAAAATGGTGGGTATGGTTTTCTTAAAAGTAATTAGGGATACTAAAAAAATAATAATAT
Organism: Gigantopelta aegis; assembly: GCF_016097555.1. Lineage (NCBI taxonomy): Eukaryota > Metazoa > Mollusca > Gastropoda > Neomphalida > Peltospiridae > Gigantopelta > Gigantopelta aegis. Next base: position 24,068,941 of record NC_054705.1, read on the forward strand.
TAAAAAAACATAATAATAATACAAAAAAAGTTTTCCTTACTGTAATAGCTGATCTCTAATTGTGTTTGCTTGTACTAGATATTTTCCTAGGTTATTAAGTTCTTTTTTGTTACTTGAAGTTAACAATTGTATAAATAGAAAAACACTTGGCCGCCTGTGATAATACATTTTTATGTACTTATTTCGCAAATCTTTGTATTGTGGGCATTGCATTATAAAACGGTATTCATCTTCTATAACATTTGTATTACAAATTGTACACTTTCTTTCTGATCTTTCGATGTTACGATATCGGCCAGATTCTATATTTAATTTATGAGCACATATTCTGATTCTGCATATTTCCTTTAAATATCGTTCATCTATTGGTAATTTAAGGTAAGACTGTAATTTGAACTCGTTTAATAAATGCTGGTAAAGATATCCCTTGGATGTTGTAATTGTCCTGTTATAACAGAGTTGCTTAAATGTGTCGCATATTCTTTCTTTAATAATAATATAACATCTAATGGTTAGTCAGAGAGAAGAGGGTTTAGTGGTCTTACCTATACCCTGTACCTATCAGTCTTATGTCCGATGGCTTACCATACATGATACAACCACCTTGCTATTATCGTGTTTTTTTCTCATTTTATCGATTGGCTGCATCGACCCGCCTGGTCATTACTGCGAAGTAGCCAGTCGAGTGTCCACTCACCCGGGGTATCACCGCAGGTAGCCATTGAATGTCCACTCGTGCAGAAACGTCGGACAGAGAGGTCGTGTTTTCGGTTTGCTGAACTTTCACGTGCGCAGGTAGCGTGACAACTCCAACTCACTTGTTCTTGTTTCGCTGCCGACTGGTTTGTCTTTTTTTTTTTTTTATTGTTTATATGTCATTTACTTTTAGTGCTCCCTTTATCGTCTATTATTGTTGTTATTTTTCTCTTCTGTTTTTTTTTACTAGTTGTAAACCTGCGCTCAAGCCCAAAGCTCATCCCCGTGGAAAGATTCCAAAATGGCTGAATCTGTCACCAATTTTCGTCTCGTTTCTCATAGATTGTTCATCCCGAACGTTTACTCTCGCGTGTCCTCTAGCCCTATCCTGTTTACATGTTGACAACTCGATCTACCCGAACGTTTACTCTCGCGTGTCCTCTAGCCCTATCCCGTTTACATGTTGACAACTCGATCTACCCGAACGTTTACTCTCGCGTGTCCTCTAGCCCTATCCTGTTTACATGTTGACAACTCGATCTACCCGAACGTTGATCCGGAACGCCAATAACGCGGTAAACACCAACCTTTTCTTTCCTTCGACGTGGAACGAGGGACGGGTCGTGGTCCAACAGTAAAGCAAGTCTGATGATCTAAACTTAGCATAAGAAATAATAAAATCGTATGCAATGGCGTAGCCAGCATGAGGCTATTCCCCAGATTTATTTTATTTTCCCCATGACACTGATATAATTTTACAGGTCTGGGTTTGCCTCGGCATTGTTTCCTCTCTGGCTACGCCCCAGGTATGTACACAATAATTTAAAAAAAAAATCGATATCAAGATATTACAAAACATCACGATGTCCAGAAATCGATTGGCCACAGCGATATTCATAATTCTAAGCAAGAAAATGTAAGTAAATTGTAATTTTAATGATGTAAGTTTATTTTATTTGCCAAAAACCTTTTAAAATGGCTTAAAACTCAGGATATTTTTAATAAAACATTAATTATAATTTATTAGTTGTTTTCTTCATAATTAGATGTCGTTTCTTACATTCTGATTTATCCAGGGTTCGTACGTATCCTTAAAAATCCTGGAATGTGCTTAAAAATTGCTTCACCCTGCTGGCTATATTATATAAAATTTCTACATTTTTATGCACTATAAAACCATACATTGGTGCACCGATAAGACTGAGTAACATCATGAAAATTAAATAGAATATTTATAAACAAAATAAGAAACGCATTACTTAAACTATATATAAAGACAGCTACCATATTTGTAACTTTAATAATCTTTAACATTTTAAGTGTTAAATAGTGCACACCTACAAAACAGACAGTTCCTATAATGAAAAATTATGGTTAAACAGTTCAAAAGGCATTGCATTTTGTAGGGGAAAGGTCCCATTACACACGTCCGATCCGCAATTGTAATTTTCCATCTAAACATAACATAAATTGGTTTGTTGTAAAATTTCAATGTTCTAGGCAGCTTTAAGAGGTTGGACGTTTTTAATGAACTTTCTGTGTTTGTTTGTTTGTCTCAGGGATTTCAGAATGTTCATAAAATCCACTAGCCATCGGTTTCTGATTTTAAAAATGTACTAGCCACGATTAAAAATTCACTAGACCTACTTCACTTAAAGTTAATACAATTTTACTAAATACTAGTAATAATCAGATATGTCACCTAAAGAGGAAGATAGAGCTTAAAACATTAACATCGAGGGGTTGGGTGTGGGAAGGATATTCACATTTACAAAATAAGACTTAACTGTAACATTTGACCCAAAACATTCACTAGCCGTCGGGCATGGCAATAGTAGTTATTTACTAGCCCAACATCGAATATCACTAACCATGAGAGTGGGGCTACCATAATCTAGAAGCCCTATTGTCTGTTTGTTTTGTTTTTTTGTGTGCTTCTTTGTGATTTTTGGCATGCTTCCATCAGAGAACTGTTGAAGCACGCCTGTCGCCAGAATCACCCGATGCATTAAATTTTTTATTGCAGACACGTGCATAATTTCTGAAATGGCGGAGGCCCCTCCTGCTTACAGCGTCAACCCAGTCCAGACGAAAGTGGTGACACAGGTAATGGCGATATACACAGGAAACAGTTTTAAATTTAAGCTAAACACAAACGTTTGTAGAAAGCTTAAAACATATATATTATACTCTTTTTTTCTTTTTCGGCTAAGTAAATAGAGAATAATACATGAATGGACGTTAGATACCATTTATGTCACAACGAGTTGTTTTAAAATGTATCTAATAAGCGAAAGTGAGTTTGATATGCTTTTAAACAATGAGTTGTGAGATAAATGGTATCTAACGGACACAAATATATTATTCTATTTCTTACATGTCCTCAAAAACCAGGTTTTAAGCAAATTTTAAAATTTTTTATCCACTAAAAGTTATTTACAGCCATTGCACTTGTATCTAACTTACGGGTGACATACCCATGATTGTCAGGTTAACTATACGTCACAATGTAATATATTTTCATCGTGTTGTTTTTCATTGGATTTATTACATACTCATTAAATCTTACTAGATAAATACAGCGCTCCATGGATATCACAAATTGGTTAATCAATTACTGGCGTTTTGAAATAATATAAATTGGACCCTGTTAATGAAGCGAAGCATTTATGACATTTGTATTAACAAGTTTATTATAACACGAGAAGAACGGCGGATGAGAAAAGTTTTAAGAAAGTCATATCTTATTTGAGAACTATCAACATCTTTATTTAATGAAACTGAATAGGACATACTCGAGGGGACTACGGGAGCATGTGGTAGTCATAGCTGAGTCTGCATGGAAATCTGCTGCACGTTATAGTCTACGATATACCCTCGCTTACAAGGACAGAGATGATTTAAAAAAAACAAAACAAACATTTATGGTAGATAAATACAGCCCTGAATACAAAAATGAAATACACTTTTCCGTATTCAACTCAACTGCCGGAACTATGCCGTATTCAACGCTACTATTTATAGCACATGGTTACCGGGAATGCACTTAGCGATATGTAAACAAAGTTGGTGCTTGGTTTGAATTGCCTATTAAAGCTGTTAACTGTTATGCATTTTTAAAATGCTATTTTGTGGAACATTTAAACTGAAAACAGACGAAAACGGTGACGAATATTTACAATTTAATGAGCGCGATACCAAAACTAGAGACGGGAACACTACTCACCAACGAGCTTTTAATCCACGATTAAGGTCGACGACCGTCACTTTTTAGACCCTTGATTTTAGCAACAATGACGTCGCATGCACCGTCTCCTCACGTAGAACACTTGGATGAACTGACAACCGGATTATTAATGATTTATGGAGGCACATTTAATATAAACTTCAACTTTTCAGCAATGAATAATTCCATGAACATCAATAAAAGAAAACACACCGATGACGACACAAACATTGAGTGAACAATTCTTGACATTTTTCTTCGTTGATAAAACTGGCGCGCTGAAGGTTTTGTGACGTTTACGAGCAAATTAAGTATTACATTATTCGTGAATTTTAGCTATTACATTGTCTTTAAAAGGCATTTCAAACAATTATAGGTAATTTTTCACTCATTCTTTCTTATTTCTGTTATTGTTTAAATATAACTATATTCCTATGTGTAATAACTGGTGGTTCATCGGTCTGCGTAGTAACACAGCTGATCTAGGTATGTAAATTGAGAAGTCCCCGTCATTAGCTAGCAGTTTTACAATTTTTAAACTATTATTTGGAAACAAAATTCCAATTTAGGGTATGTAATAAATACAAAACTACATATATGTGTTTTTCTGATTTCTGTATTCCACTCGTGTATTTCCTGCCGGAAACCCCTCTGCCTGCGGCATCGGCGTTTCCTACAGGAAATACACTCGTGGAATACAGAAATCAGAACTACTCAAAAGAATTCAAGGGTCAGACGATATTTTCGATATTATTTTCTGAATGTCAATTATATTAGCTAGACCATAATGTCACGCATGGTATTGTTCCATTTTGACGAAAGTGGGTCTAAGCAATCCATAAATGAATTAAAATCCACTGTCATTGACACTGTCGACTAGTTCTAATGGCGAAAACATGCTAACATTTGCACGTAAATTAGGGCGAAAGCGAAAGGTCTGCTAAGTGGCCATAACTTGCTTTTTCACAAAGCGCTTCATTTGCACGCTTTGCACGTGTATTCCATGTTCCCAATGCTGAATTTCCGTATAGTTGGAGCTTGCGTTCGTGTATGGTGCACACTCCAAATTCGACAATGGTACGACTTCAACTGACTATCGAAGATCGAGGAAGGGCTATTGCTTGGCTTCAGGATGGCAATACGCAAAGAAATGTTGCTCTGAGACTTGGTGTCAGTCAGAGTGTCGTTGGCCGACTGTGGCAACGGTACCAAGCAACGAATTCTGTTCGAAATCGTCCACGTTCGGGAAGACCCCGAAGCACTACAAATAGAGAGGACCGCTACATCACCAATATGGCTCTACATCAACGCACAACCACTGCACGCCGATTACGTGACAATCTGCGGACTGCGACTGGAACTCGAGTGTCTGATCAAACCATACGCAATCGTCTGAGAGCCAATAATCTACGCTGCCGTCGCCAGGCTGTTCGACCACCACTCCTACCACGTCACAGAACGGCCAGACGTCACTGGTGCACGCTTCATCTGCGGTGGCAACGTGTTCATTGGGGTCGAGTGATGTTCACTGATGAGTCCAGGTTTAATCTCCAGTTCAACGACGGTCGGGTTCGTGTCTACAGATGTCCTGGGGAGCGCTTCGCTGACGTTAACGTTAGACAACGTCACCGGTTCGGTGGTGGCAGCGTCATGGTGTGGGGCGGCATCTCTATCCACCACAGGACCACCCTCTATGTGGTGGATGGCAATCTGAATGGAATCCGCTATCTGAATGAGATTATCCGGCCGTTGGTTCTCCCAGGCCTTCAGCAGATTGGCGGCGGGGCAGTTCTGCAGGATGACAATGCCAGACCCCACCGCGCCAGGGTGGTAACGGACTTTCTCAGACAACAAGGTATCGCAAGGATGGATTGGCCAGCATATTCGCCTGACTTGGCCCCAATAGAGAACGCCTGGGACGAATTAGGCAGGAGAGTTCGGGATAACCATGCCCCTCCGGCCAACCTTCATGATCTGGGTCAACTTCTTATGGCAGAGTGGCAGGCCATTCCCCAAGAGTTCTTCAGACGTCTGATCAACAGCATGAGGCAACGATGTGTCGATTGTATTCGCGCCAGGGGTGGATTCAGACACTATTAAACGAATGTTCTAATGTGTAAAATCCATGTTTGACAACCTTCAACTTTAACAGCATGTCATGTGACTTTCTTGTATACAGTGACGTTTATTTGTGGTTTTTTTGTAAATATGGAACAATAAATAAAAAATTTGGTGTAGTTTACATCATCAATCTAATACACTCTGAAACTTATTTGGTTATAAATTTTTAACCCTTAAATTCTTTTGAGTAGTATATATATATATATATATATATATATATATATATATATATATATATATATATATATATATATATATATATATATATATATATGTATGTAGTTTTGTCTATGTGTGGCAGTGGTGACCTGGTCATCACCTAGGAGCAGCCAGTCGTATGTCTTGAAATTGTTAACACACGTACATGTGTTATAAAAAATAACATATGGTGTTCTTACCAACGGGTGTGTAAGAAACGCTGATAATAAATCATAGTCATATAAAAATTATATTATATATCATATGTTTTGAAGTCCATAAACTCAAGGGAAATAATCGCTGTTTCATATATACAAGCATGCGCCGATGATTTCCCTTTAACCGTGTAGCAAAATAGAGTACTAATTAAGGCATGCATTTGCACCCAAGAATCGGTCTCGGTGGTGTCGTGGTTAAGCCATCGGAGAGAATGCTGGTAGGTACCGGCTCCCACCCAGAGTGAGAGAGAGAGAGAGAGAGAGAGAAAGAGAGAGAGAGAGAGAGAGAGAGATTGATTGATTGATTGATTATAATCCTGTAATTATTGTGTATATTTTTTACGACAGGGCCCACTAAATTATTATGGCTTGCATGCCATTGACGCACCACCACCAGCTGTCACGGTTCAACCAATGGGAGCTCAACCTCAGCACACGACGGTGATTGTCAACCAGCCAATGGCGATGCCGAGTTCGGGACCGAGGCTCTGGAGCTCTGGAATCTGCGGCTGTTTTGATGACATGAGCTCTTGTAAGTTTCTAGACAAACCGATATAGGTGGCGCTGTTGTAGAACATAACCCACACCATAGTCTTTAAGAGTCAGATTCTATTGTCCCATATTCCATATATACGTATACATTGTATACGTATATTGCAGGTTGTTTGTCTTTGTAATGTTATGTAATGTTATTTGTTGTCATAGTACAGTCGGTGTCACTGTATCCTTATGTTATATCATATTTCAGGTTGTCTTTGTAGTGTTATTTGTTGTTATAGTACAGACGGTGTCACTGTATCCTTATGTTATATCATATTTCAGGTTGTCTTTGTAATGTTATTTGTTGTCATAGTACAGTCGGTGTCACTGTATCCTTATGTTATATCATATTTCAGGTTGTCTTTGTAATGTTATTTGTTGTTATAGTACAGACGGTGTCACTGTATCCTTATGTTATATCATATTTCAGGCTGTCTTTGTAATGTTATTTGTTGTTATAGTACAGACGGTGTCACTGTATCCTTATGTTATATCATATTTCAGGTTGTCTTTGTAATGTTATTTGTTGTTATAGTACAGACGGTGTCACTGTATCCTTATATTATATCATATTACAGGTTGTCTGTGTATCCTTATTCATCATCATGTTACAGGTTGTGTGTCTTTATCTTTATTAGCATATTGTCAGTTATTTCTGTAAACTTATCATGTTACAGGGTGCCTCTGTATCCTTATTTATCATCATGTTACAGGTTTTGTGTCTGTATCTTTATCTTTATTAACAATAGTGTAGGCCTAGGATTTTCTGTATCCTTATCATGTTACAGGTTGTGTGTCTGTATCTTTATCTTTATTAGCATACTGCAGGTTGTCTCTGTATTATTATCATGTTACACGGTGCCTCTGTATCCTTATTTATCATCATATTACAGATTGTCTATGTATGTATCCTTACTTATGATCATGTTACAGGATGTCTGCCTCTATATCCTTATGTTGGATCATGTTACAAGTTGTCTCTTGATCATTATTTAATATCGTGTTACAGGATATCTGTATCATCATCATTATCAGTATCATCATCATCACCATCATTATCATCATTTATCATATCCTTATTTATTAATCTCTATTTATTATGTTCCATGTTTGTATCATGTTTTCATTTTTTGTGCGATTATTTCATCAATGTTCAGTTGATTTCACCTTTTCACATGTCAACTATTCACATAACGATTGTATAATTGTTGGAAAACTATAAATCTGAACAGAATGTTGGAAACAAATCTCTTATCATCACAATGCACTCTTAGACTTAAACCGTATTTTAAGGGGCGGGGCGTAGCCCAAAAGTAAAGCATTAGCTTGATGTGCGGCCGGTCTAGGATCGATCTCTGTCAGTGGACCTATTAGGCTATTTCTCGTTCCAGCCAGAGCGCCACAACTGGTGTAACAAAGGTCGTGGTATGTACTATTCTGTCTGTGGGATGGTGCATATAAAAGATCCCTTGCTGCTAACTGAAAAGAGTAGCCCATGTAGTGGCGACAACAGGTTTCCTCTATCAATATCTGTGTGGTCCTTAACCATATGTCCGACGCCATATAACCGTAAATAAAATGTGTTGAGTGCGCCGTTAAATAAAACATTTCTTTCTTTTTAGAATGTATTTAGTGCCTATATCCTTTCACGGTTCAGGCACGTCCGTCCCAAGCCGGAATGTGCTTGCTTTTTGTGCTCTGACAAGTAGTAATGCCACTTCATATTGTATAGCATTCAACAGGGGCGGAGACAGACTTTTGTAAGGGGGGTTTACAAAATTCAGAAAAGTCCGAAAGCATATGGGTTGAGATCCAAAAGGGTGTAACATCTGCACAGGGGTTCCATGGGGTGATCTCTTGAAAGTATGGAAATAAAGATGCTCACGTGACCAACATATTTCTCTGTTGGATTCAGCATTCTAAAATTAAGAAAAAAATCTATGTTGGACCAAATTCTAAAAAAACCCCACCTGTGTACACACTATTTATTATCATGTTACAGTATCCTTATTTATTATCATGTTACAGGTATCAGTATCCTTATTTATTATCATGTTACAGGTCTCAGTATCCTCATTTATTATCATGTTACAGGTCTCGGTATCCTCATTTATTATCATGTAACTGCATGAGGAAAGCTCTCGTCGCGAATATACGTCACGTTTCAGAGTCAGCTGACACCCACGTGTCAAGAGGCTTCGTTGCGGACATTGAACAATACGATTACACAGAAGTAAATCTTGATGTAAATTTGTAGAAAAACTATAGTTGTTTGCATCAATGAATACCTAACGGCAGTTTAATTTATTTCCTTTGTCTTTGTTAATTTTGTACCCATGGTCGAGAGATCGCGATCGCAGGAAATGAATATGCAGTATTTATATAAATTGCAGTTAAACGTACACTGAATTAGTTTACAATAATCATATTTGTTAGATTTTTTTTAAAATGGAATATAATGTGAAGTCGGCATTCTTAGTCTAGGTATTTTACAAGCAGAAATCACAACAAGCATTTGATATGACGCTGAAATCAACAGCAACAACATGGCACAAATTATGAAATTGTTGGGGGTGGGGAATTGATGGGTTACTTTAAAAAATAGTTTTTAAAAAAGAGCATGATTAGCTGGATTGAAGGCAAACACCTAACTGTTTTTGTGTTATACTGATGCTAAAAATGTAAGCGCCTTAAAAAAATCCTGGGGAAAGGCCTGGTAACAGATTGTCTATCTGTTATCATAACATTTCTGGTAGTGTATCCTTGTTATAGTACCGGTACTACAGGTTACTGTGTATCCTAATTTATTATTATATTACAGGTTGTCTCTATATACTTTTGTTATATTATATAACACGCTGTTTGTCACTATATATCTTTATTTATGATCATATTTTATGTTTTATGTCTATCCTGTTAATCGTCATGTCCCATGGGTTTTTGTCTAGCCTATTTATTCCATGTGTTCTGTGTATTCTATGTATGATCATATTCCATGTTTTCTGTGTGTATTCTATGTATGATCATATTCCAGGTGTGCTGTATATCCTATTTATGATCATATTCCAAGTTTTCTGTGTATCCTATTTATGATCATGTTTCAGTTTTTCTGTGTATCCTATTTCTGATCCTATTTCAGGTTTTCTCTGTATCCAATTTCTGATCATATTTCAGGTTTTTTCTGTATCCTATTTCTGATCATATTCTAGGTTTTCTGTGTATCCTACTCATGATCATATTTCAGGTTTTCTGTGTATCCTATTTCTCATAATATTTTAGGTTTTCTCTATATCCTATATCTCATCATATTCCAGGTTTTCTCTGTATCCTATTTGTGATCATATTCCAGGTTTTTTGTGTATCCTATTTATGATCATATTCCAGGTTTGTCATATTTATGATAATATTTCAGGTTTTCTGTATATCCTATTTCTGATCATATTCCAGGTTTTCTGTGTATCCTATTTCGGATCATATTTCAGCTGTTATGTATGTCCTGTTTCTGGTCATATTCCAGGTTTTCTGTGTATCCTATTGCTGATAATATTCCAGGTTTTTGCTGCATCCTATTTCTGATCATATTTCAGGTTTTCTGTGTATCCTATTTCTCATAATATTTTAGGTTTTCTGTATATCCTATATCTCATCATATTCCAGGTTTTCTCTGTATCCTATTTCTAATCATATTCCAGGTTGTCTGGGTTGGCTGTGTCCCTGTATCTTGGCGTGCAACGTGGCGACGGACATGGGTGAAGCGTGGTGTGTACCGTTCTGTATTCCAGGTGGGATGGTCGCCTTGAGAACGAAGATCAGAACACAGAACAACATTCAAGTAAGCCATTTGGTAATTCTTATTACGACGGGGGTGGGGGTGGGGGTGGGGATTTAGCTCAGTCGGTTGAAGAAGTTTGTTTTGTTTAACGACACGACAAGAGCACATTGATTCATTAATAACTGTCCATTGTATGTCAAACATTTGGTCATTTTGACGTCCAATCTTTTAGAGGAAACCTGCTACATTATTTCATTAGTACAATGTAGTAGTAAAACTTGCTGCTAATGGAAAAAATGTAGCGGGTTTCCTCTGATGACTTTGTGTCAGAATTACAAAATGTTTGACATCGAATAGCCGATGATTAATTCATGAATGTGCTCTAGTAGAAAATGTAAACTTTCTTATTATGATGAGGCACCCATCCTTGATGTTGTCAAAGTGACTTATTTATTAATTTAATTTAATTTTAATTTTAATTTATTTTATTATTTTCAGGGAAGCGTAATGGATGATGGCTGCACCGTGTTATGGTGTGGCACGTGTATGGTGTGTCAGATGTCACGTGAGCTGACCTATGTCAAGAACAACCAACTGCAGAATGTCATGACAAGCAGGAGTAACTGTTATGTCAATCCAACTACTGTCCAGTAACAGTGGCGTCCAGTGACAGTGGCGTCCAATAACAGTGGTGTCCAGTGACAGTGGCGTCCAGTAACAGTGGCGTCCAGTGACAGTGGTGTTCAGTGACTTATACTTATATTACTTAACTCACTCACTTGCCCATATCCACTTACGTTTCATGCATGCCTGTCCTGTACCCAGTATCCAAAAATGATAGTTGCTCTATAGAGGACAGGCTTGATTATTGTAAGGATTTAGGTTGCACCATACAGTTATCTCCCCTGTGTACCTCCATACAGTTAGCTCCCTTGTGTACCTCGTCGGGGAAAAGAGTTCGCTTCTTCTTTCTGCATAGATCCATGTTCAGTCCAGTAAATCTAGGCCATATCACCAAGACACAAAATGGCTTATATTTAAGATAAAAACAGTGTACTCATAGATTTACGCACGCACTTTGTAATAATGATTAATTCTTAATGATGTAATATTACAAAATGGTGTTAGGTTAAGGTGTATATTGTCACGGAGGAAACTGAATGTGTAAAATAACGGCACTCGGTTTTAAAACGTCATAGTGTGACATCCAATCAGACGATGTATGTGTGTGTGTGTTGGCAATATGGAAGTGAAGTAACAATATGGACTATAACAGTTAGGACAATTTTACATACTTGTTCAAAAATGTGTGTCTTCTGGTACAAGTTACTGAATTAAGGCCACATTCAAATGATAAGACAGAAGATGGAAGATCCTTTGTAGAAAGTACAACAAGACCAAGTTCATGGAGCTCCAATTATGAACGTTTTATGATGGAGGTAACAGTATGGACATATATATAAAGGACACACATATTTAGTAAAACATTTGTAAAATATAATTATCAAAAATAAAGTGTAATAGCACAGTATTGTTACTTAATATCTCATGATTACATTTATGCAGAAAAAGTTAAAGAATATTAATTTTTTTGACACAATATTAAACCTTATATAACTTCGCCCCTTGCAAGGGACATGAGATTTCGGCATAATTTCTGAAATAAAATACTTATTTTTTAAAAACTAATGTCCGAAATATATTACAAATATGTGTGGTTTTGTGTATAGATGTCAAAGTAATATTCTGTGAAAAAAATTGGGAAATATATACATTTTATAATACAATTTAGAGCCAGGACACAAAATGTTACCAATTTTGATATTGACCCTTATGAGGCTCGGTATTCATGCCACGGGGTGTAAATACTGGGGTCGAACCCCCCACACCCCACCCCACCCCACCCCTGCTCAAGGCGAAAAAAAAAATCATATCCCGATTTTTTACATTCCTGTGAAAGCAGCTCGGCTAGCCAGCAGAAAACACCTCAGAATAGCCCTAGAAGGTGTCAATTTTTCATACACATACACATCGAACCCCTTTAAAGTTTACGACAGTTACAATTTTATTATATATTAATTTTCATTTGTTTACGATCCCCCTCCAATTCTCCCCGAAAGTTCCCTTGGCATTCCGTCTCATGTCATTTCCCCCCTCCCCTTAAATGGATTTTCTGGATCCACCTCTGGTATATGATGTATATGCCCAAAACGCAAGCAGCAAAATCATCAGACGCAACAGTCGGACTGCACGCACGTGCTGCATTCAATCTATATATGAACCTTTAAAAGTTTAACGTTACAGTTTTGCGTTTAGACGCTTTTTCTTTTTACAAACTATTCAACATCCACGAAATTTTTATCTATTGTTGCATCTCTGTAAGTTCATTACAGAGCATGTAAAAAGACTAACTATAATTTCTAGGGCAGTGAAACTTGTTTAATAGTTGTTCCTATGTATCTTCATCACAATTCATGTGAAAACGAATTACAAATTAATTAATTAATTTTTTTTTAGTTAAATATATTTTTTTGCTTAACGTTAATGTTTCGCGTTTACCTTCAGTTCTCACAAACTAGACAGAGCCGATTTATTCTAGTAGCACATGTAGCACGTGCTACGTGCCCCGCACTTCAGGGGGCCCTGCAGTAATATGTACATTTATATTTCCCATGTCATTTTTCCCCTTTTTTCCGAGAAGGGCCCCCGCTATTATTTGTGCTACAGGACTCGCTGATCCTTAAAGCGGCTCTGACACTAGATTAATGAAAATTAGTTTATAGTGGCATCTAACGCTAACCCTAACCCTAACCCTTGAATTGTTTCAAAACATGTATTGAGATGAACATCTTATCGATGCAAAAAACAGTGACACCAAATACGTTCATGGTAGGCAAGACATCAGCATTGGAATAGTTCAAT
>NC_054705.1:24087633-24115133 GCF_016097555.1 Gigantopelta aegis
GGGACACATATACACATACTCACACACACATACATACATACACACACACACATACACACACAGGGACACACACATACATACACACATACATACACACACACATACACACACACACACACACACATACACACACACTCAAACACACACACACACACACACACACACACACACACACACACACACACGTGCATATAATGTACATATACAGTCAAACCTGTCCTAGCGGTCACCTGCCTTAAGCGGTCACGTTTTTTCCTCCCAAACGATTTATAATGTAAATGCAACTGTAATAAGCGGTCTCCTGTCTAACGCGGCCAGGGGCCACTTAAATCGGATCCCAAATCGCTAAAATACCTGTATTAAGCGGCCACAGTAAATGTTTTCTATTATATAAAAGGGATATTTTAACAACAGCAATAAGGTGCAGCAAATAACCGATCTTCACACCTTCAGGAATACTATATAGTACCCATTATGTCCCAACATCTCTACTGTGTATGAATTAAGAAAGTATGACTCAGGAATGCATCTAATTGCTTCTGGGAAAGCTACGATTGACATTTGTAAATTCACTTATTATGACAATACACCGCATGAAGTAGAAATTAAATAATTAAATGGAAAAAGAAAACAAACTTGTTAAGAACTGTTAAACTTAACACATTCCATTTGCATTATTTCTGAAGAAGACGACATGTCAAAGTTGATTTATAGGCAGCTGTGAAGCACACATCCGTAGATTTGCAGTACAGACGGTAAAACAAAAAACTAAGTACAAATGTTTATAATTATATAATATATATCAGATATATAGTTTTAATGTGCGTGCGAGTGTGTCTTCCTTGGCCAGCAGGGGGCGTTGTTGACTGTAAATAATTATTTTAAAATGGGCCACGTTTCAAGTTCCATGCTTTACACCAAATGTGTACATTTATGAGTGTGCGTGCACGCGTGCGCATGCATGCATGCATGCACACACACACACACACACACACACACACACACACACATATATATATATATATATATATATATATATATATATATATATAGAGAGAGAGAGAGAGAGAGAGAGAGAGAGAGAGAGAGAGAGAGAGAGAGAGAGAGAGAGAGAGAGAGAGAGAGAGAGAGAGAGAGAGAGAGAGAGAGAGAGAGAGAGAGAGAGAGAGAGAGAGAGAGAGAGAGAGAGAGAGAGAGAGAGAGAGAGAGAGAGAGAGAGAGAGACAGAGATGGATTAAACCACGATTATAGTACTTCCATAACTCTGAGTTTTATATATGCTCCACCTTTTAGTGTTGAGCACTATATACAGCCTTATAAGATATTCTGATATTGTTATATATATATATATATATATATATATATATATATATATATATATATATGTGTGTGTGTGTATACGTTTGTGTTTGTGTGTGTGTGTGTGTGTGTATGTATATGTGTGTGTGTGTGTGTGTGTGTGTGTGTGTGTGCGCGCGCGCGTATGTGTATGCACGTATGCGTGCGCGTATGTATGTGTGTGCGTGTGTGCATGCGTGCGTGCGTGTGTCTGTTAGCTGTCGCACTACTAATCATCAAACAACGGATGTATTTCGACCACGCTGATGTTTTGCACACATCATGTACACTTCTTATTTCATATCTCTCTACAAGACGGTACTTGTTTTAATAATCTGGTCACGACTACTGCACGTAAGACACTGCTCTGTAGGTAGATCGTCCCGGGTTGAGCAGCTGGTCAGATAAAGTAAGTTCCTCATGTCGAGTTTTAGTACTTATTCAATTTGGACACGCTGCAGCGTATGCGGTGCGGCTATAAAAATTAAATACACTATTTCTAATGTGTGTGATGCGTGAAGAATTTAGGCCATAAGCCAGACACCAAAAGTTCAGTCACCGGTATCATATGAGGGGAATAAGGCTCATAGTAATTTTCGATAAGGTATATACCCCTGGAGTTAAAAAAATATCTGATAGCATTGGAGTGGTGGTAGCTTTTAATATGTTATCACTCTCTGTATAAGCCTACCCTACATTAAACTGTAAAAAATGTATTTCATTTTCATAAATGGGAGTGACAAATATATAAAGTAGCTACAAACATGTATATATTTCAAAACTTTCATTAACATTTTAAAACTAAATGATAGTTGAACACTTTTCTGTAACTGAAATATTGCAATGTACAAAACATAGGCACTGTATGTATTAACAATGCTAAGCTTTTCAACTTAACATTTTATTAAATGTTTTCTAATATACTATTTAACATTAACACATGTCTGACAAATGTCATTGTCAAGGTCTGCTTAATGATAAAGTAGCATTGGGTTGAAGTAGTTTGTTTTACCTTTTGTTGGCTATATTTTTAAAATGATTATTTTACGGTAGGTCAGGAAAATGGTGATAATACTCAAAAGCTACCACTTTTCTAATGCTATCACATATTTTCCAACCCTAGATATCCATACGTTGCTAAAAATTACTAAGAGCCTTATTCCCCAAAATTATACCGATAAACCCTACGGACACATGGACTAACTGAAACATTTGTTTAAATTTTAGTCCCGACATATCGGGACAACGCAACGCAGACTGAATTCAATGAATTTAGTGTCACCAGTACGTAGCAGCCCAAAATGTCCCAACTGCCCAAAATGTCCCAATTCTACCAATTATGTACCTAAACGTGTTCGGCCCAAGATGTTCTATTTAGGACATTGAGGGCTGCTGCACCACTACAGTGCTTACACGTTGTTTCTATTCGAATGCGACAACGCGTGTTAAAATCGCAATAAAAATCGCACATGAAACGCCCATAGTGTGACCAAGGCCTTACTAATTAGTATGTTGGAAGAGAATGCCGCTTCATTATTGAAGGTAGCGAAGTATCATAGACTTAACAGCTAATTCTAGATGTAGCTAACATATGTAATAACGCCACTGATAGTAGTTTTTGAGGTAGGCCTACATACATAAGCATACGAAACAGGGGGCGGGGAAGAGGGTGCAACTGCGCCCCCCCCGCCTCCCCCTCGCCCCAAATTCAAAGCAGACTTGGCAGCAAAATCGGCCTTTTCATTGTCCTTACTGCTAGCATGGTTGGGTACCCAACAAAATATAAAACCTTTATTGGCATCGATAAAAAGTCTCTTTCGAATTACCATCCCACCCAACGAAAAAAAACAAAAAAACATGTTTTATTTAACGACGCACTGAACACATTTTATTTACGGTTATATGGCGTCAGACATATGGTTAAGGATCACACAGATTTTGAGAGGAAACCCGCTGTCGCCACTACATGGGCTACTCTTTCCGATTAGCAGCAAAGGGATCTTTTATTTGCGCTTCCCACAGGCAGGATAGCACAAACCATGGCCTTTGTTGAACCAGTTATGGATTACTGGTCGGTGCAAGTGGTTTACACCTACCCATTGAGCCTTGCGGAGCACTCACTCAGGGTTTGGAGTCGGTATCTGGATTAAAAATCCCATACCTCGACTGGGATCCGAACCCAGTAACTACCAGCCTGTTAATCGATGGCTTAACCACGACGCCACCGAGGCCGGTCCAACGAAAAAGAGTCTCGTAAAATAATGTACTTGGATGCACATGAACCCTTTATCTCTCCCAGCTTTAATGATTGCCGAACTTTTAGCAGTAGATATGGATACCGAATCGGGCAGTCTGGCGGAAATTCTGTGTCTTGTGGTAAAACTACAGCAGAAGCCATATAATTCCCATCCCGTGACGAATTTCCATGACAGCATCTTCCAGATTGTTCTTCAGATGCGTGAGATCAAATACAGATGTGGGTGCTTTGATACGCCAAGGTGGCAAACCAAAATATGAAGGTGTTTCCAACATGTTGGTTAAATTTACTGAAAGGAAACGTTATAAGTTGTGTGCAGGTTAAAGCTGGGATTCTTTTTGTCCGGTTGCGTTTGCGGCTCCGTTTGCGGTGCGGTTTAATCAAGCCAGCTTGTTCCAGGTGAGAGTGATTCCATTAGTGCGGTCCGTTTGCGTTAAGTTATCCGAAACCGCATGCGCTTATTTCAATCGCTCCGTGGGGCGATTCATCCGTGTTGCCGTGCGGTAATTGTTGACGCCATGGTGACTTTCTGCCAAAAGGCTGTATAAACGCATACTTTGCCGTCAGATGGATTCATTCAAAACGTATTGTAAACGCAACCGCAAACGGAGTCGTAAACGGAGCCGCAAACGCAACCGGACAAAAGGAATCTCAGCTTAAGTCTGGAACCCACAAATACCAGGATCAGCGGTTTTAAGTTCTTCGTATCGACTTAACTGCCAAGCGTCACATGTCAATGCGACTACAGTGATAGGTATGTAACACGGGCGTTCTAGTCCTGGTTGGAATATATTGGTAATTAGTTACAATAGTTAGTACCACTAGATTGGACAAGTTATGCACTGTCGTATATATTGATTAACTAAATACCCACAAACTCCAACCAGGACCAGAACGTTCAGCTTTTGGCAAAACATGTTTAAACTGTCGAAAATATAATCACTTTGCCAGTGTGTGTAAATCTGCGAAATCATCCAAACCGCGACAAAACTGGCAACATAAAAAGCCGCGAACCAACAAAGTTGAACATCGATCCGACTCTGAAGAAGAATATGTTTTTGTGTCCAAAGGTGTAGACTCGACATTACCACGTTTCACAGTGATGATTAATGGTCAACCGGTCAAAATGCTAGCTGATTCGAGAATGTATATAACTCATTGACAACAAAACAACCACTTCAAAAATTCAAAACCAAAATTATTCCCTATGAAAGACAGAACTGTGTGGAAGTTATGGGAAAGTTTAAGGCTACAATCGCATCAGAAACCACCTCATGTTCAGTTCTGATATGTGTGATTGCAGGTGAAGAAGAATGCTTGCTAAGTTGGGAAGCCTAAAAAAAAATAATAATAAAAAAAAAAATACAAAAAAATACTGAAAGCCGTACAACATGTAAAGCAAATACCAAATAAGATCATGGAAGAATATTCTGATCTGTTCACGGGTCTTGGTAAATTGAAATATTTCCAAGTCCAATTACACATTGATAAAGATATACCACCAGTTGCTCAACAACATAGACGTGTTCCGTTTCATGTGCGGGAAGACATTAAAAAACAAATTGAAATTGATTTGGAACGTGATGTCATAGAAAAAGCAACAGGTCCTACCCCATGGGTATCACCTCTAGTTGTAGTTCCTAAACCAAATTCTCCAGGCAAAGTATGTGTATGTGTTGACATGCGATCTCCTAACGTAGCCATCAACAGAGAGAGACATGCAGTTCCAACTCTTGATGAGTTATCTACATTCTTATCTAATGCTACAGTGTTTAGCAAACTAGACCTTAATCAAGGTTACAACCAGCTGGAGTTGACAGAAGATTCGCGATACATCACAACGTTTTCTACTCATCTTGGCTTGTATCGGTATAAACGTTTAAACTTCGGAATCAACAGTGCAGCTGGAGTGTTTCAAGAAGCAATTCGTCAATGTCTACACGGTCTAAACGGTGTGACGAACTGGAGTGATGACATTCTTGTCTTTGGGCGTGACCAAAAAGATCATGACTCAAATCTTAGAGCAGTGTTCAAACGTCTCCGGCTAACTCTTAACCGAGAAAAGTGTGACAGTGTTCAATTAAACGTCACTTGAATTTCTAGGTCATGTGTTCAGTGCTGAAGGCACCAAGCCTAGTCCAGAGAAGCTGTCCTCTATCTTGGACATGCCACCACCTAAGAATGCATCGGAAGTCCGAAGTCTACTTGGTATGACACATGTTTGTGGTGCTCGACATGTGCCAAATTATGCAACACTATCTCATGAACTCAGACTGCTTACAAAGAAAGACGCAGTGGAAGTGGACAGACAAACAAGACGCTTCCCTTAGTAAACTGATGGCAGAACTCAGTAAAGCAACAACATTATTATACTTTGATCCAAAGTTGGCTACAGCATTGCACGTGGACGCTAGTCCGGTTGAATTGTGTGCTGTACTCACACAAGCATGTGCAAACGAATCACCAAAAGTCATTCAGTTGGCAAGTCGATCACTTACTTCAACGGAACAAAGATACTCGCAAATAGAACGTGAGGCTCTAGCTGTCACATGGGCATGTGAATATATGTCTAGGTGTTTGATGCTTTCTTCAGAACATATACAGATCACAAACCACTTCTAATCATATTTGGCAGTCTGAAGGCACGGTTACCACCGCGTATTAAACGGTGGGTTATGAGGACACAAATTAACTCATTCGACATAATCTACAGACCTGGAGCTGATAATCCTGCTGATTATTTCAGTCGACATCCAGTACAACAGAATGTCAGTAGTCATGAAGAGAAAATTGCAGAGGAATACATATATTGTGACTACAGCTATTCCTAAAGCAAGGACGATTGATTGTGAAGACAACAAACAATGATGTGACACTTCAAGCAGTAATTGTTTCAATCGAGACAGAAAAATTGCACATCAATGAAACATGCAACGAGAACCTCGATAAGAAACTGTTTAAGACACTAGAACTGTGTAAAAGTGAACTGTCGCTAGCAGCTAACAACCAAATTCCCCTAAAAGGTTCCAAGATTGTGTTACGAAACACTCTGTGTCAACAATCTATTGACTTGTAACATACTGGTCATCGGGGAATAGTCTGTTGAAAATACTGTAAAAAATTGTCTGGCATGTCAAATTACGACGTCTACACCAGCGCGTGAACCGCTGAAGATGTCAGACCTTCCTAACTCACCATGGTCTGAGGTGAGTGCTGATTTTGGAAAAATTGCAACTGGTGACTATATATATACATATATATATATATATATATATATATATATATATATATGTGTATGTGTATGTGTATGTATATGTATATGTATATGTATATGTATATGTATATGTATATGTATATGTATATGTATATATATATATATATATATATATATGTATATGTATATATATATATATATATATATATATATATATATATATATATATACAAACTGCCTGTCAGTTCCTTTTAAAATTTGGTAGGATTCATATACATTGTAAACGTAACATATAGATACCAAAAGATAGCAACATACATGTTTCATGATTGTGACACTTCAACTTGTACCAACCCGATGTCGCATGTCCCCCAGGCCCAGTCGCCTACTGTACATATTGCGTACAAAGATGATTTCCATAAAACCAACCGTAAAGGAGATCGCCATCTTTAGTTTTTGTTACATAATACAGAAGTGGTTGTATACACCGTCACGGTGGCCGTGTATATAGTGTCGGGTAATGAGGGCTGGCTACCTACACAGTTTTCATTTTAAAAAAATATATATATATATATATATATATATATATATATATATATATATATATATATATATTTAAAAAAAAAAAAAAAAAATTGATGGGGGGGGGGGGGGGGGGGGAGGGAGGCCCAGTGTAAGACCACCACACCCAATCGAAACTTCCCCGTGCTAAGCACGAGTTATATCCAGTTGCTTATACACATAAAAACAATGACTAGAAGGTATTTTATCACATACCCATTTAGTCTTTCCATAGTAATAAAGACAATTCTGATCGTGACAATTCTGATAGTTAAACCTTTATTCAAACGAGTTTGTTTGTTTTTGTTGTTTTTTTTTTTTTTTTATAAGGTTTGATGAGCTACGTGTCCATAAATATATGTATGATATCCACCAACTCCCGCTTGGATGTGGTTTGTATGGGTGTGAACGTTGTCAAAAATGCAACCAAAACCATACAGTTTGGACACATTATGATGAACGTAACACAAGCATTTTTAACTAAAAATATTTAAAATGAGTCCTCTTTATATAATTATGACCCTTTTTGTAATTTTCTTGAGACTAAAAATACCTGTATCTTTCTTTATTTTTAAACCATAGATGGGCATTTAGGATGTCAGGAGCTGGTATGCATAAATCTCAGTTGAAGATTCACAAATAACTGTGGTCTTCTACCCCAGGACGCTCAGCGTTCTGTCAATTTCATAAAACCCGGCTTCGGTGATGTTGTGGTTAAACCATCGGACATAAGGCTGGTAGGTACAGGGATCGCATCCCAGTATCGGGCCGCACCCAGAGCGAGGTGTAAGACAACTACATCCTCTTCTCTCTCACTAACCACTAACAAATAACTACTAACAACTAACCCACTGTCCTGGACAGACAGCCCAGATAGCTGAGGTGTGTGCCCAGGACAGCATGATTGAACCTTAATTGGATATAAGAACGAAAATAAGTTGAAATGAAATGAAAATCCATAAAATTCAACCAACTTTCCAGACAAAGTAAGCTGTGTTATTTAATTAAACTTTTGTCAATCATAATATAGAGAGGTGGTATGTAATACACATAACCACATACCAGTTGTTTTGACGTGATATTTATTGCACTCATTTATAATGCGCTACGCGATCTCGTGGTATAATATTATTGTGCACTATAAACGCGTGCTGTAAATGGCATGGCAATACAACTGTTATTTCCCATATGGTTCAACATAACCGAGTTAATAAAAGTCATAAAAGATAAAAAGATAAAGATAAAAAGATAAAAATTCCACATACGAAACTGGATGCAAAACATATGCATAAACAAGAAACAAACAAAATGACTAAATAAGGACTAATTATGGGCAATACATGTATAATCGTGAACAAATTTGCATACCGCACCAGCATAAGCTGGATTTTGGTTTTGCATAATACAGATACATTTTTCTTGCATACTCATACTTGTAAATAGGTAATTATGGAAAGTTAGATATGCATATAATTTTACACGTTGACTATTATATTTCTTACATATTGTGATATGATGGTATCCATCTTCAATTATATTGCAGTGGTCACATAAACGTTCTTCCACTGGAGTGAAGGGTTTTGTATGGCGCCCAGTCTCTATTTTTAATTTGTGGTCACTGAGACGTAATTTAGTAAAAGCTTTACGGTGTTCTGGATGTATACAGTGTAATAAATATGGCTCTAGTTGAATATTGTGTTTATATAATTTGTACGTTTGCATCTTATTACTGGATACATCTCTTTTGGCTGGAGCTATAAGGTTTTCTTTTAAAATATTGTGATACTTAGTTTTAATTATATTTATAAGATGAATGGGATAATTGACAGTGCTTCGTTTTTGATTCAACTCACCAATGTAATAATATGATTTGTGAAGCCAACCAATATTTTTCTTTTCAAGGCTTGTGCATTCAGAGAAAGCATGTTGTAAAATAATGTTGTCCGTAGTTTGCATATGGGAGTAAAAATGTAACATTCTTTTTACCACAGACAACAGGAGTGGGTACAAACCTAGCTCAGCTCTAGAGGCCCAATTGTGGGTACGACTATTAACCTGTAGTGTTGATTTACAGACTTTTAAAAGCACTCTCTCTGGCAGGAAAGTTTTCAAATATTTTAATGATATGAACTGGACAACCCAAACCTCACTGGCATATAAAAGGACATGCTCAACAAGAGAATTAAATAATTAAATACGAAACACATAACACGTGTGATGACGTAATTTTGGGAAACGATGTAATGACATGACGTTGCTTTCCCCAATCCTAGCTCAGACTGTGAATGTGAAATATGACGTCATGACATGAAGTTCTTTTCCCAAGTCCTAGCTCAGGCTGTGCATGTGAAATATGACGTTATGACATGGCGTTGCTTTCCCCAGTCCTAGCTCAGACTGTGCATGTGAAAAATGACGTCATGACATGAAGTTCTTTTCCCTAGTCCTAGCTCAGACTATGCATGTGAAATATGATGTCATGGCATGACGTTGCTTTCCCCAGTCCTAGCTCAGATTGTGCATGTGAAAAATGGCGTCATGACATGAAGTTCTTTTCCCTAATCCTAGCTCACTGTGAATGTGAAATATGATGTCATGACATTACGTTGCTTTCCCCAGTCCTAGCTCAGATTGTGCATGTGAAAAATGACGTCATGAAATGAAGTTCTTTTCCCTAGTCCTAGCTCAGACTATGCATGTGAAATATGATGTCATGACATGACGTTGCTTTCCCAAGTCCTAGCTCAGAGTGTGCATGTGTAATATGACGTCGATGATGTCTTCTTCCAGTTGTGGTTAAAATATTTTGAGAAGGTCCTTGTTATTCATAACAATGAGGGGCAGGACGTATCCCAGTGGTAAAGAGCTCGCTTGATGCGCGGTCGGTCTGGGATCCATCCTCGTTCCGGCCAGTCCACCACGACTGGTATATCAAAAGCCGTGGTATGTGCCATCCTGTCTGTGCGATAATGCATATAAAAGATCCCTTGCTACTAATGAAAACACGTAGCGGGTTTCCTCTCTAAGATTACAAGTCAAAATTATCAAATGTTTGACATCCAACAGCCGATGATTAATAAATCAGTGTGCTCTAGTGGTGTCGTTAAACAAAAACCAAATTTTGTCTTCATAACAATGATAATATGGATAATAAAGAAATTATTACACGTGCACGTGTATAGTACTGATTTTACCAAACTCGTGTCAGGGTTTATGTATTACCGTCGCTGTCACTCGGGCAATACAATA
Source organism: Gigantopelta aegis (assembly GCF_016097555.1). Classification (NCBI taxonomy): domain Eukaryota; kingdom Metazoa; phylum Mollusca; class Gastropoda; order Neomphalida; family Peltospiridae; genus Gigantopelta; species Gigantopelta aegis. The sequence continues at coordinate 24,098,253 of NC_054705.1, forward strand.
ATCGTGACACTCGTTTCGTAAAATCCGTACGACACACAGGCTCGTGTAATAATCTCTACGTATGACATTGTGGTTCTGTCTGTTTATTCCGTGGTTCAGGTTGTCTCGGGTACTGGTGTCCCACCATCCTGGCCGTTCAAGTGGCCGTAAACATGAACGAGTCTCGCTGCGTACCAATGTGTGTGGGGGTTGTTCCGCTAAGGGCCAAACTTAGGATCCAGAACAACATTCAAGTAAGACCTTTTTAAACATCTTTTTTTTTATAACTTCCATGTCTTTTTTTTAATAATTCCGCATGTAATTTCCTTTCTTTTGAATTCCGTTTTATTTCTACCCACAATTTGCCAGCTTTAACTCTCTTCCAACTTCTTTTTACTGTCCCACTCAACGTCCTAGTCCTCGTCTCTCCACAATAACAAGTTCTTCTTTTATCACAACAAATGTCCGGCGTTCGCACTTTTCATGAATAAAATAGTATATGTTACATACCTAATCAATCTTACTATACAGTATACTGTTAAAGACCTTTTAAACCGTGTGATAAATGTATATTGCACCGCACAGTCTTTTTTCGTTCTAGGGCGAAAATAATTGTATGTGGAATTTCCCTATATATTTTTACTGGAGTTAGTGCCTTGTTCGTTACATACGTCTTATATAAATAGAGGATAATAAACGAGTTGACAGTCCCGAGGGATATAATTTAAACTCTGTAAGATTCAAATAAAATCAACATTTATTTCAACATTAACATACATAACTTACATGTGCACTGAATTTCATTGGTTTTAACAACATGACAGATGTTTTAAGTCCCACAATAAATGTAACGCCGGTCAGGGATGGAGTGCTGGAAATCACACGATGTCAATATTGTGCTGTAGCGTCAGTACATGCATTACACCTTTGTTGCATGGTTTTTGTAATGCGGCCTATCGTCATTTGTGGAACCTGATGCCACTCTTTCTGCAGTGCCCTGCCTGATTCTGCCAACGTTCTTGGTGGTGGTTGACGTTGCTGGATACGTCTATCAACAATATCCCTCACGTGTTCTATGGGCGAAAGGTCAGGAGACATTGCTGGCCATGGCAAGGTCTGTATTTGACGTCTCTGTAGATTATCTGTGACATCACGTGCACGGTGAGCTCTGGCATTGTCGTCCTGGAACACAAATCCTGCGCCATGACGATGAGCAAATGGTAGAACATGACAATTGATGATGCTATCTTTGTGGTACAGACTCTCTCTTGACAAATGTGGAAACCATAATTGACCCACTTCAACACCGACCACGAGTTACCATAGCAGCATCTTGGTAGCCTTCACGTAGTCTGCGCCAAATCCTTACACGACCGTCATTGACATTAACAGTCAATCTGGATTCGTCACTAAACATGACGTTTGACCAACTAGTATCTGTGCATCATAGATAACGCCAACACCATTCCAGCCGAGTGTGGCGATGTCTTGCAGTTAAAGGTAAACGAATGGTGTCAGGTGGACGTCCACACCATAGTCTGTCTTGCCGTCTCGTGGTGGCAATTGGACATCCACACCATGGTCTGTCTTGGCGTCTCGTGGTGGCAATTGGACATCCACACCATGGTCTGTCTTGGCGTCTCGTGGTGGCAGGTGGACGTCCACACCATGGTCTGTCTTGGCGTCTCGTGGTGGCAATTGGACATCCACACCATGGTCTGTCTTGGCGTCTCGTGGTGGCAATTGGACGTCCACACCATGGTCTGTCTTGGCGTCTCGTGGTGGCAGGTGGACGTCCACACCATGGTCTGTCTTGGCGTCTCGTGGTGGCAGGTGGACGTCCACACCATGGTCTGTCTTGGCGTCTCGTGGTGGCAGGTGGACGCCCACACCATGGTCTGTCTTGGCGTCTCGTGGTGGCAGGTGGACGTCCACACCATGGTCTGTCTTGGCGTCTCGTGGTGGCATTGGACGTCCACACCATGGTCTGTCTTGGCGTCTCTTTGTGGAAATTGGACGTCTACACCATGGTCTGTCTTGGCGTCTCGTGGTGTCAGGTGGACGCCCACACCATGGTCTGTCTTGGCGTCTCGTGGTGGCAATTGGACGTCCACACCATGGTCTGTCTTGGCGTCTCGTGGTGGCAGGTGGACGTCCACACCATGGTCTGTCTTGGCGTCTCGTGGTGGCAGGTGGACGTCCACACCATGGTCTGTCTTGGCGTCTCGTGGTGGCAATTGGACGTCCACACCATGGTCTGTCTTGGCGTCTCTTTGTGGAAATTGGACGTCTACACCATGGTCTGTCTTGGCGTCTCGTGGTGTCAGGTGGACGTCCACACCATGGTCTGTCTTGGCGTCTCGTGGTGGCAATTGGACGTCCACGCCATGGTCTGTCTTGGCGTCTCGTGGTGTCAGGTGGACGTCCACACCATGGTCTGTCTTGGCGTCTCGTGGTGGCAATTGGACGTCCACACCATGGTCTGTCTTGGCGTCTCGTGGTGGCAATTGGACGTCCACGCCATGGTCTGTCTTGGCGTCTCGTGGTGGCAGGTGGACGTCCACACCATGGTCTGTCTTGGCGTCTCGTGGTGGCAATTGGACATCCACACCATGTAGCCTAGTGGTACAGCGCTCGCTCGATGCGCGGTCGGCATATGTTTGACGTCCAATAGCCGATGATAAAAAAAATATCAATGTGCTCCAGTGGCGTCGTTAAATAAAACAAACTTTACGATGCGCGGTCGGTGTGAGATCCCTTACTGCTAATCGCAAAGAGTAGCCTATGAAGTGGCGACAGCGGGTTTCCTCTCTCAATATCTGCATGGTCCATAACCATATGTCTGACGCCATATAACCGTAAATAAAATGTGTTGAGTGTGTCGTTCTTATGCGTTGCTCCAATGCTCTGCTAATGACTGACTGTGAGACATTCATTTATTCATTTCATTTGAACTTATTTTCGTGCTTATATCCAATTAAGGTTCAAGCACGCTGTCCTGGGCACACACCTCAGCTACCTGGGCTGTCTGTCCAGGACATTGGGTTAGTTGTTAGTTGCTTAGTGGTTAGTGAGAAAGAAGAGGGTGTAGTGGCCTTACACCTACCCAGTGAGCTCTGGGTTGGAGCCGGTACCTGGGCTGCGAACCTTGTACCTACCAGCTTGTAGTCCGATGGCTTAATCACGACGTCACCGAGGCCGGTAGACATTCATTTGATGACCTGTGTAAGTCTGTGCTTGTCCAGCTTGGAGCATCCCTATGGCTGTAAGTTGTTCGTTCAATGCCAGTCTGCGCATTGTTACAAAGAAAGAAATGTTTTATTTACGGTTATATGCGTAAGACATATGGTTAAGGACCACACATATTTTGAGAAGAAACCCGCTGTCGCCACTACATGGGCTACTCTTTCCGATTAGCAGCAAGGGATCTTTTATTTACGCTTCCCACAGGCAGGATAGCACAAACCATAGTCTTTGTTGAACCAGTTATGGATCACTGGTCGGTGCAAGTAGTTTACACTTACCCATTGAGCCTTGCGGAGCACTCACTCAGGGTTTGGAGTCAGTATCTGGATTAAAAATCCCATGCCTCGACTGGGATCCGAACCCAGTACCTACCAGCCTGTAGACCAATGGCCTAACCACGACGCCACCGAGGCCTGTTCGCATTGTTACAATTTAGCAAGTGACTGAGCAATCACAATCCTCACAGTCTTTTATGCATAAAAAGTGCACGTGCAGCATGTTTTAAGCAATTTAAGTACAAATGGAGAGACTTGTGAACATCCATTCCTATCCACTTTGTTTGGCATTCGAGTTAAAACATCACATCACATCACACATTTTCTTACTGAATGACGTGAACAAAAGTTTGTTTTGTTTAACGACACCACTAGAGCAGTGGGCTACTTCCCGTCCACGACTGGACCAATTAACTAATGGAAATGTTTTTCTAGAACGGCTTTCTGCCACCTTATTAACAGTTGATTGTACTAGAAACTATTAATCTAGCCACGTGCAAAAGCTGGCTAATTCAGTTCAGTGGACAAGAAAAAAAAATTAAACAGAGTTAATTCTTACTTACTGGAATGAACATCCGCATACGGGCTCCCACTTTGTTTGCGGGAGAGGCTGATTAATGCCCGAATTAAACGAAAATACTCGAATTTGGATAATGCATGTACCATTTATTCATATTAGTATTACTGCCAAACAGCTATATAAGGTTGCAAACAAATTACCAAGCATTTTCACATGGATTACAACTAATATTGTGGTAGAACATGATGAAAAGGTATCAAATCAGTCGTTTTTTGCCCGAATTAGAGGATTTGTTCCAGCTCTAGGGTGACAGTTGCCCAAACACCCCCACCCCTACCCTGTCTCGTACGCTTATGTTTGACCCCACATCGATTTTCGTCAGTATAATGCATGTACATTTGTACATTTGTATTATACTGATCATAGGCGTGCGGGCTCCCATTTTTGTAGGGGGAAGACTGGCGTTTGCCCGAATTAAATGAAAATGGCCGAATCTATTTATTCATATTAGCATTACTACCAAACAGCTATATAGAGTTTCAAAATCTGTAAAAATAATTGTCCAAATTTGACGTTTTGCTCAGGCACTAGGGAGGCAGTTTTCCCCTGCAGCCCCCCCCCCCCCCCCCCACACACACACACACACCACCGCGCCTGTCTCGTATGCTTATGATAATGATGAATGGCTAAACACAATTGATAGTCGATTCGATTTTCTTTCAGGGCAGTATCATGGGTGACTGCTGCATGTGGTGCTGTTGTCCGGTTTGCGTCTTGTGTCAGATGGCGCGCGAACAATCGTACATCAGGTCAACTCAACCTTAGATGATCAACCTAAAATAGCTATAGTCCCATCATCCTACAGAAATGTTTTGGGGTTTTTTAATAAATAATTTCGTTTTGGTTTGACGTAAAACTGTAATTGTGTTATGGCCGCCATTATCTCATTTCAACTTCTTTTCGTGCGTATATTCAATCAAGGTTCAAGCACGCTGTCCTGGGCACACACACCTCAGCTATCGGGGCTGTCTATCCAGGAGAGAGGGTTGACAATTGTTAGTGGTTAGTGAGAGAGAAGAGGATGTAGTGGCCTTACATCTACCCACTGAGTCGTCAAAACTCGCTCTGGGTGGGAGCCGGGACCGGGCTGCGAACCCTATACCTAGAATGGTTCACCTAGAATATTTGCGGAGGATTTCACAATACGAACAATGACCTGTACAGTTTCTGATATCTATGAACTGTAATTTTATAACTGACAATTTCTCGTAGTATTAATGTTAACTTTCATTTTTCAGGTTTCTGATTTCTTTTAAATTTGAGCAACATTGACAAGTTTTCACATTTATTGCTCTGAGCAACTTTAAGAACTATTTGACATTTAGCTTCTCATAAAGGGTTGTATGTTACACTATTGTTTAATACCCGTTGATACAATTCAAAATGGCCGTTGTGTATACATTTTCTTTCACATAAATTTATTTTTCACGCCTATATGTTCTTTCGTCATCTGTGCAGTTTGTTTTTCAAAAGTGTTTGTTAATTCAGAGCGATACCCGTCAGTGGTCCCACTTGGGTTATTTCTCCTTCCAGCTAGTTCACCACGACTGGTATATCAAAGGCCGTGGTATGTGATACTCTTTGTAGGACTTTGCCTTTAAAAGATCCATTGCTGTTAATGGGAAATGAAGCGTGTTTCCTCTCTAAGACTATATGTCGAAATTACCAAATGTATCCAGTAGCCGATGATTAATAAATCAAAGTCATCTAGTGGTGTCGTTAAACAAACACTTTAAACTTGTTAATTTATCAAAAAGATTCCGATGTCAGGGTTCATGCGCGGACATATTGCTTACAAACAGGGCATACGTACATAGGTTCATGGTTTTTCATCGTTGTCCTCGTTTGCAATTCCAAACTAAGAAACGATCCATGCCTTACCCATGAAACATGGTATTTACCCAGAAACAGCCAGTTAAAAAGTTTGTTTTGTTTAACGACACCACTAGAGCACATTGATTAACTAATCATCGGCTAAGAGATGTCAAACATTTGATAATTCTGACTAGTAGTCATCAGAGGAAACCCACAACATGTTTCTTAATGCAGAAAGGGATTTTTTATATGCACTTTCCCACATACAGGAAAGCACATACCACGGTATTTGACCAGTTGTGGTGCACTGGGTTAAAATGAGGGGAAGCTTTCTCAGTGTTCCTTGTTAAAACAAATGAAGGGCTACTGAATATGAAAATATGAATCAGTAAATGTTCATCATGTATAAAATATTTTTTTTTTTTTTATTAAAAGAAAATCGAGTATTGGATGTCAAACATTTTGTAATTTTGACATATAGAAGCAAGGAATCTTTCATATGTACCATCCCACAGACAGGACAGCACACAACAAGGACTTTGCTATACCAGTCGTGGTGCACTGGCTGTAACGAAAAATAGCTCAATCTACCCAGCTACGGGGATCGATCCCAGACCGACCGCACCGTTGGAAGAGAAAAAAAGAAGCAGCTTATTTTGTAGACTTTCAAAAACAAAAACAAATAAATAAACAAATCCTAGGTAGAAAACTGATATAGCAGAAGAAATCATACAAACATCATCAAATGTGTGACCCTGGTGTAGAAACACCAAGTTTCAGCTGGCAGGCTTCGAACCTACAACACTAATTCACAGTCCAGAAAAAAGGACTATCCAGTAAATATAACAATCAAAAATACAAAATGTCTATTTTAGCCTGAAAAAACCCCACCCCAAAATCCCCCAAAACACCAAACAATTAATTGAAAAAAACAAAATTGAAAAAAAATTCACATAGCATTTGATATTGCAGCGTCCTATCCACTCAGAAACTAACAATCCAGAAGAAAGGACTATCCAGTAAATATAACATTAAAAAATACAAAATGTCTATTTTACCCTTAAAAAAAAAAAACGCCTGTGTGTGTGTGTGTGTGTGTGTGTGTGTGTGTGTGTCTCTCTCTCTCTCTCTCTCTCTCTCTCTCTCTCTCTCTCTCTCTCTCTCTCTCTCTCTCTCTCTCTCTCTCTGTGTGTGTGTCTCTGTGTCTGTGTGTCTCTCTCTCTCTCTCTCTCTCTCTCTCTCTCTCTCTCTCTCTCTCTCTCTCTCTCTCTCTCTCTCTCTCTCTCTCTCTCTCTCTCCTCTCTCTCAAATCTCTCTCTCTCTCTCTCCCTCCGTGTGTGTGTGTGTGTGTGTGTGTGTGTGTGTGACAATGAAATGAGATAATTTTGATGTAATCCCCACGTGAAAATGATTATGCCATGGATCTACCCCGTCCCCTTGCCCATCAGATGAGCTGTATTAATCAGTGCCACACCCACCGACCCTCAGTCATCGTCCAACCTTGCACCTCGGGTGAATAAAGCACTAATCAGTATGTTCTAATCTTTTCATTACACAAAACAAACTGTAGGTATCTCTGTGCTGAGATACTGATAGAGTACATTGATTTATTAATCATCGGCTATCAGATATCAAACATATGGTCTGGATAAGGTTACAACAGAAAGACGCTGAAGTCTGTGATGTTTAAACAGAGAAATACCGTCTATAAATAACAAGAGCTTGTCTCGATAACTATTACTTCTCTGACGAACGTACCTTTTTAGAATTGTGAGAAATGCATTTGGGAGTATTACAAAAACCTAGATGACCAGAACCACGTCAGGAGTACAAAACGTAATATTCTAAATAATAAAATTTAGGTACTTCTAATTAAAATATTAAAAACGGCTTTAATAGTGAAAAATACGTCGTAGTGCTTAAAAACTAGGGTCTGTCACTTTAAGAGCAAGAATCTTTCCCATGGCCTTTGATATACCAGTTGTGGAGTACTTGTTAGAACGGTATAAAAAAACCCCAAAACAATCAAAGAATGGGTCCACCGAGAGGATTTGATCCTTCGACCCATACACCTCAGAAGAGCGCTCTACTGACTGACCTAAATCCCGTACTAGTCGTTAAAGGCATACTGTCACAGATTTAAGGACCTTATTTCTCTAAAAATGAATAATAAATCAAAATTACATTAATTTTTACAGACCAAATCTAGCTATTGCGTCACTTTAACTACACCATGATGGAGTGAAATCCATGTCAAGCCTATCAGTTTTTGAATTATGGACCATTGCCATAATTCAATTATTTTTACAAAATATCATTAATAAGTGGAGTATGGTGGTTACGTAGATGGTTGAATAAAGTACATTTAGGGACAAATCAAACATATATATTTTTAAGTAATACTTTGTTAGGCCATGTAATAGGTCAATGGTCTGTGGCAATATGCCTTTAAAAAGACTTCTGTTAAAAGCGCAAACCCTAGTATCTGGCCGTGAAAATAGAAATTAAGTTTAGTTAATCTACAAACCTGTAACACAGTTTGATAAGGTTATAACAGAGAGAAGCTAAAGTCTGTCATGTTTAAAGCTTGTATCAATAACCATTACTTCTCAGACAACGTGCGTTTTTAGAATTATATAAAAATGCATTTTAGGGTATTACAAAAACCTGAATGACCAGGGCCCTGTTTTACGAAGCGATCTTAGCGCTAAGATCACGTTAAGTGAATATAAGGCAGCTATGCACTTAAAAGTGATCTTAGCGAAAATATCTGTTCGTAAAACAAGACCCAGAACCAGTTCATGTGTACGGAAACGGATATTCTAAATAATAAAATGTAAGTAAATGTACATCCAATATAAATTAACAAAAACGGTTTTAATAGTGAAACATAGTGTTTAAAAACTAGAGTCTGTTACTTTAAATTATCACAAACGGCTTTAATAGTAAAACATATGTTGTAGTGTTTAAACACTAGGGTCTGTTACTTTAATGAAAACATGTCATACCAGATAGTGGCAGCACAGTGCGGACAACCCCTTCAAAGGCGAGGTGTTTGACTCTTGGTGTTTCAATATAATGGCTTTGTTTGTATCACGTGTATAGTTGTCATTTACGACGAACACCTTTACACACGATGATGTTAACCTCTGGTTTTTAATGTGTAAATAATAATTAGTGACTAGTCAGACACGACCAGAAGTATAGTTCAGGCCAAAATATACCGATCAATAAAAGAAACGCAAAATTTAATTTATTTTTCTTTAATTTATTTAAAATCATTTAGTCCGATCTCATTGGTTTTTGTGACTATTAAAGGCATGAATGTCTTTTGAACATTTTAAACACATTCTGACAGTCTATTTATTTAATTAATTGTATTATAAATATATAGAGGATATTCGCCGAGTGTTTTGTGATATCATAATTTATCAGCACGAGTTGATAAAAGTATGAATTCCGAGGCTTATCGAGGATTTTTATACTTTTATCAACGAGTGCTGATAAATTATAATATCACAAGACACGAGGGGAGTATTCTTTTTATCATCCATTATCATTCTTTTCATTTGCGACAGTTGTACACAATGTCAGTAATGTGGGTTGAATGTCATTATATTTAAAAGTGGTATACTCGTTAACTAGCAGAACGACAGTTGCGTGACGTCACTAATGATAGGTTTAGCGCTGAAATATACACAGTGATGTAACAAAATAATGTCTTGTGATTAAAATTTGACCAATCAAGATTATAAGAAGCGATATCTCCTAGGAGAATATTGCAGGAGATATCGCAAAAGCCTTTAATGGATGAAAACTATACATATTAAAACATTCGCGTTTGGTCGACTGGGGTGCTGGCGTTGTGGGATCGAACCACCTCAGTGGATCGATTCAGCTGATTGGTTCTTTCTCGTTCCATCCACTGCACCACAACTAGTCAAAGACTGTGATAGGCCCTATGTGCTTTCCTGTCTGTGTAAAGGTGCATATAAAATATCCCTTGCTTGCTGTATTAGGAACAAGTAGTTGGTTTCCTTTGTTGACTACGAGTCAGAATTATCAAAAGTTTGACATCGAATAGTCAATGATTAATTAATCAATGTGCTCTAGTGGTGTCGTTAAACAAAACAATTTTTTTAAATTGGCGTTTGTTTTGTTGTCCATTATATTTTGGTATTTTAAAACAATATATACGTATCAAATAGGCGGTTATAAATATCACGCTGTGACGTATAATGTTGGACTTTTATAGTGATTGGAAGGTAAAAGGATCTAATCGCTGTCATTTTACCAGTTCTGTTCATAGTACCAGTTTAATGAGGATACTAACCAACCACATGTAAGTTTCCTCACAATGTTTTTCTGCAGGCAAGATGTTTTGTTGGGGGGGGGGGGGGGGGCAACTGAGTAGTTAATAGTCTTAAACTCCTTAAAGGTTAAGAAGAGAATTTTGTTTAAGTTTCTATAATTTTTTCCCTTCCAGTTAGCTACAGCCCTGAAGTTAACTGTGGCTACTGGTTTGTTTCCGAACTTAGACTTATAAAATAGACATAACAATATCGTTATCTAACCATGTTCTGTATAACAATATCGTTATCTAACCATAGTCTGTATATAAAAAGACAGCCTGTCATTTAGGGCCTCCATGAGTCCAAAATATTGGACTCGAGGGTCAAACTGGACCCGGACCCGAGTACCCGACACTTTACACTATATGATAACAAAACTAAGGAATAAAGTTAAAGAGCATAATGCATCTTAATTCCAGTGCAGAACATGGATGCCAAATGATGCCATTGTATTGCATTCTACATATTCGACTTTTGTTTTCCCATCTATGTCTCACAGCCTTGTAATGTAACCAGCGGCAACCATATGGCAAAATGACGTAAAAATGTTGTAATTAAATGAGAGTGCTCTTCTTTAAGCTGTACTCCCCTAACCGGACGCGAGCGACGCGAGAGATGCGAGTTATTCTTTTAGGGAGAGTACCTTTTAACATGCCCCTATACCACTAAAGTTTCAGGCATTATTTTAGAAATCACTGATTTCAATCGCCGTATCCTAGCCGCACGCGTACGGCGCGACATATAAATATGTCGTGTCGCTCGCGTAGGGTTAGGATACAGCTTTACACGGGTACTCGAGTCCTGTGAACGGACTGGGAGTCGGGCCAGACTGGGCCTGTGCCCGTGTACTCGTGGAGACCATACCGTCATTTGATCAGTTAATAGTTCGATCATCCAGGCTACATGTAATAAAATAACAGTAAAAGTCATATATATAAAGTCATAAAAAAGTTTTTCTCCTTCTTAAATTATTGACGTTGCTGAGATGAAAACAGTTATATAATATCTTAAAGTTAGTTTCCTGAAAGTAAACAATTGATTGTTTGTGGCGATTTTGGTGGCGGTTTTGTTTTGTGTTAGGAGAGAGAGAGAGAGAGAGAGAGAGAGAGAGAGAGAGAGAGAGAGAGAGAGAGAGAGAGAGAGAGAGAGAGAGAGAGAGAGAGAGAGTATATTTTAACTCCAGGTTGACGTTGAAGCATAATTATTTTTGTCTACGTACATATCTAGGATCAATGAATTAATTGGTGACATTTGTATATCCTTCAGTCATAGCAACCACCTTGAAATTCAAAAAGGCAGCAATATAGAAATTCAAAATTGCCACCAATTTAATCATTTGGCAAACAATTTTCCTCCTAGTCCACATATATTTTATATCAAATGATTAAACTGTTGTATTGGATGTAGCATGGAATCTTGAGCTCAAATAGTTTCTTGGGGATGTGATCTTTGGGTATACTGTTTTCGTATCCCAAGATATGTGGCAATGGTGATGGCTTCTTAAACTTCTTTCCTCTCAGAATAGCTAACAGTTGTACAAATGACACATGAGCTTCATACCATGCAGTTACATTTTCACATTGTTACTGACCTCTTTGTACAGTTCATCACCAATTCCAAACTAGCTAAGAGCTTCAGATATAGCTGATGGATCTTAACCGAATACATCCAATAATATAGTTTGCCAATACCATCAATTTGTCCTTTTGTGTGTCACATCCAGTTACTGCATTGAAAGCCTTCTAATATTGATGTTCTTTCTAAACCCAGTTCATCATAAATTAGTTCCATGTTGATCTGGTTGTGATATACGTCTGTATCTATAATGATGTATTGGGACCCATGTGTGTAATCTTCCCAGGATGAGAACCCAACAGTCTGTGTCTGGTGTAGAAATTCACTTCATATCTGCCAGATATGTTGTCGGTGATCAGAAGCATTTCCTGAATTTATTAATTCACTATTATTTGGAAGATTTATGACATGATATTTCCACTAACCAGGCTATAGATTTTCGAAGCTATCTTAGCGGTACGATATCATAAAAATATCAAAGGTCATGGTGTGACAGCGACATGCTATTTTTTTTTCATTGTATTTCCGGGGACGCATGACCCGACGCCTCCCCTAAAAACACCGCTAGCCCGTCTAGACTTCCTCTATACAATGTCCTGCACATGCGCCTGTTTGACTAAATATTTCGTTTGCTGCAAATTAATTAGGCCTATATGCATTGTATTATAAAGTGTACATTTTGCTGTAATAACAGCTAAATATATAATTTAACCTAAAAACATCTACCTATAGTAACAGTACTTGTTTTGTGTAAACATATTTATGTTAGTCTTGTATGCCGATTATTTAAGGTTAATGTTAAAATGAAAGAAAGAAATGTGTTATTTAACGACGCACTCAACAAATTTTATTTACGGTTATATGGCGTCAGACATATGGTTAAGGACCACACAGATTTTGAGAGGAAACCCGCTGTCGCCACTTCATGAGCTACTCTTTCCGATTAGCAGCAAGGGATCTTTTATTTGCGCTTCCCACAGGCAGGACAGCACAAACCATGGCCTTTGTTGAACCAGTTATGGATCACTGGTCGGTGCAAGTGGTTTACACCCACCCATTGAGCCTTGCGGAGCACTCACTTAGGGTTTGGAGTCGGTATCTGGATTAAGAATCCAATGCCTCGACTGGGATCCGAACCCAGTACCTACCAGCCTATTGACCGATGGCCTAACCACGACGCCACCGAGGCCGGTCTGTTAGAATGAAGACATTGTTCTATACATGATTATAAGCGTAAGTGGCAGGAAAAACAAAAACACGTAATATTTAAAAAATACCCCCCCCCCCCAAACAATTTTACCTCCCCCCAAAGAAAACCCCAGTAACAACAACAAATCTGCCCCCAAATAAACAATAGCCTACAAAGCAAGACCACACACCAGTACACACGCACAACCAAAAACATAACCCAGACGAACACGCACATAAAAAAATTATGTTATTATCTATGTACATATACCAGTGGCGTAGGAAGGTGGCAAAGCAGGGGGCAGGCATGCACGCACGCACGCACGCACACACACATATCAGTTGCGTAGGAAGGTGCCAAAAAGTAGGGGGCACACTTTTATATTTACACACTTTTACACTATTATAAAGCAAAATATCTGAAAAGTGGGGGGCACATGCCCCCCTTGCCCCTCCCCGCTTCCTACGCCATATATACTATGGAATGCTTAATGGTTGTGCATAATATTTATAATTGCAGGTAGATAGTCGATCGTAACTATTAAATTACATATGAAATTGTGTCCATTACCCTGTCCATCTGACAATGACACTGGACTCGCTGTTCCGATTTGTTTGTGAGTCAGACAGTACAAACCTTATCGTTAGGCAAGGAAGTGAATTTCTGTATCGTTAGTTTCACTATTAACTACTACATAGGTCGTAGTTAATAATGCAGCTAGCGGTACAGAAAGTCGCAGCTAATTATTTAGTCAAATTAATGTACACTTCCGTTCGTACACAGTGATGTATATATATATATATATATATATATATATATATATATATATATATAAACACATGCATATTACTTGCAAATATCATAACTTTATTAAGGTGCCGTTTTAACGAGTCAATCATCAATGAGCCCCTTTTCTTGGTCTCCCCAAGACGTGTTCGTAAGTATTTCTAATGAGCACAAAACATATTGTACATTTTCTATTCTGTAAATCACATCCAGTCATGTCATATGGTTTTACGTGCACATTCAGAACAAGTTGTTGTAGCGCACGCCTGTCGTGGGCACAAGAGCCGGCCTTGACCGGCTCCTCCGTCCATGACAGGAAAGGTGGGGGGAGGGGAGAGGAGAGACCGCCTGCACTGGCAGGTGCAAGGGAGCACCAGCAGCCCGATCAAATCGGTAGCAGGCGGGTGGGGGTGGTGGTGCTGCTATGGAATTTGAATGGAGCAGTTAAATGCCAGAGAAAAGGGTGCGCAATTTTGATTGAGGGAATTTGGCGCAATTTTGAACGGTCGGTCGAAAGGTAAATGGCCGAGCTAATATAGGTTTTGATATTAGTGAATCGAGAGTAGCTCGTTAATTTTAGACCTTTACGATGCTGTGGTGTCTCCCTTTGGTGCCCATAGGGCCCTTATAAAGGGCCTGACCGCTTCTGGTCGAGGCATCACCAAGTATCAAGTTATTACCAGCAGCAAGTTTTGGGGGTTTGGATGGGGGAGGCCGATATTCTTTTGTTCAACTTCCCCCGGATGCATTGCAATTGTGTACTCGGAACGGTATACTTTTGTCCGGTTCCTTATTAGAGTACGTGCTGGGCCATTAAATGGGGGCGGGTGCATTGCTGTCATTAGTCAATGCACCCTGTGTACTGATGCAGTGAGCGTGTAGTCTGTGTGTGAATCCTAGTTTTGTGTTAAGGTTGTACCTATTGTCTTAAGTCCCTATTCTAGTGAGTTCAACGGTCATTCATGACCACCCATCCCCCTCCGTCCTTGTATAGCATTGAATACAATGACGGAGGGGGAGTTAAACTAGCCTAGCTATCTAATTTGAAGGGTTAAACTCTTATAGTGTAGGTATTGGTTTAAAAAGCCTAGTGCTTGGCATACTTAACTTTATTACCAATGCAATAAAACGAAACTAACGGTGGCAAGTAGCAATTGTATACATATATGCACCAATCTAGGTACTTAGTTTGAAGAATTTTGATTCCCGCCCCCTAAATATAGGCTTTTAGTAGGCTTACTTGGTTTGTCTTCAGGCTATCTGGATAGTTGGGTATCGGTTTTCCTGCATGTCTTTGCTTCTGGAACCCTAGTTGACTTACTTTAGTTAGCTAGGATGGAATGCATCAGTAATATAAAAAAAAATATGATGCGGGTGCAAAGACAAATTCGTGCAGTTTATTTACAGTTAGGTGTAGTGGGGTTCTTGATCCGTGATTGGCTGGATTGGACCAATGAGAGTGCTGCAAAAAATAGGCGATAATTAGTGGTGTCCTATCTTGGTTGATTATCTAACGATGTTGATTGGCTGGTTAATTAGCCAATTGGGTTACTGCGACTTCGATCCTGTCTTAGTGAGAAAGAAAGAAAGACAAAAACAACAAAAAAACAACAAAAAAAACAAACAACTAATCTGTCGTTAGCGGGTGGTGTATGCCAGTTGTCAATCACGAGCTTCAGAACATGAACATATTTACAGTAGAATAATATGGTTATCGTGGTTAGGTCTGGATGGCATTGGCATATCTAGTGGTTATTAATCACTCGCTACCGTCCCGCCGTTAATCCCCAGGTTGGAGTGCCTGGTCGAGTGCTTAAGCTCGCTCTTCCTTCCAAGGGATGTACAGACGGGTGGTTTTGAGTAATTGCTAATTTATATTGCTAAATTTATGCCAGCTAATTTGGTTGAGTATATGCTTTTACTTTTGTCGTTTCACCGTTCTCCCCCCGGGTTGGAATACGTAGTCTGTTCGAGTGCGTAGGGTAGATGTTCTACCAAGGGGGTCACAGATGTCACGATTCAAGCATTGTCATATCTAGCGGTTATTAAATCATTCGCTACCATCCCGCCGTTGATCCCCGGGTTGGAGTGCTTGTTTGGTCGAGTGCTTAAGGTGGCTTTTCCGTCCGAGAGATGTACAGGCGGGTGCTTTTGAGTAATTGTTAATTTATTGCTGAATTTGTGCCAGCTAATTTGGCTAGGTATATGCTTTTACTTTTGTCGTTTCACCGTTCTCTCCCCGGGTTGGAATACGTGGTCTGTTCGAGTGCGTAGGGTGGATGTTCCATCCAGGGAGTCACGGGTGTCACGAGTTAAGCAGTGTATTAATTACTTATCTTAATTATAGATCGCCACCTTCCCTCCGTTGGTCCCCCGGATTGGAGTGCATGTCGGTCGAGTGCAGAAGGTCGTTCTTCCCTCCGGAAGACGTACAGGCGGGTGGTTGCGATCTTTTTCTAATTTTAGTTTTTAACTTTATGACTGTCAGGAGCCCGATGGGTGTGCTACGGTTTCCCATCCTGCCTGCGATCAGTCGGGTTGGTGGTCCGCGTCGACCGAACGCTTATAGTTTTGGTTTGGTGGACTGGACGAATTGATATACTGCTTTGAAGGTTTTATGTTTTAGATATTTATCAAGGTTAAGTAAAAAGTTAGGTGTAATTGGTTTATTGTGGTTGGCTTCGGTTATTGATTCTATCATTAGTTTTCTCTGGCTGTTGTGTAGCGTGCAATCCAGGAGATAGTGTTTCATGTCTTCCCGGGTGCCACACTCACAGTCAGGGTTTTTATTGGTCAAAGAGCAGCTGTTGAGCTGCGAAGATTTACCTATGCGCAATTTAGTCATTATTTTATCCACATAAGTGTTTAAGTGTTTAGGTTGGATAGAGCTGACTAGTGGTTTGATGTTATATAGCCATGTATTGGTTGTTAGGTCCCAGTTGGCCTGCCATTGATTAATGTAGTGTTTTCTTGCTTTTGACATTAGTTCTGATATTCCTAAACGTAGTGCTGTAATTTTGCTAGTGATTGAAAGTGCAGTTTTGGCTCCATAGTCAGCTATTTCATTGCCAATTATACCTACGT